>NC_052081.1:47558411-47630911 GCF_015852505.1 Tachyglossus aculeatus
ATTTATTGAGCGCTTACTGTGTGCAGAGCACTGTACTAAGCGCTTGGGAAGCCCAAGTTAGCAACATGTAGAGCTCACCTCCTCCAGGAGGCCTTCCCAGACTGAGCCCCTTCCCTCCTCTCCCCCTCGTCCCCCTCTCCATCCCCCCATCTTACCTCCTTCCCTTCCCCACAGCACCTGTATATATGTATATATGGTTGTACATATTTATTACTCTATTTATTTATTTATTTAGATATTTTACTTGTACATATCTATCCTATTTATTTTATTTTGTTGGTATGTTTGGTTCTGTTCTCTGTCTCCCCCTTTTAGACTGTGAGCCCACTGTTGGGTAGGGACTGTCTCTATGTGTTGCCAGTTTGTACTTCCCAAGCGCTTAGTACAGTGCTCTGCACATAGTAAGCGCTCAATAAATACGATTGATTGATTGATTGATTGATCTAGAGATGGTCCCTACCCAACAGCGGGCTCACAGGCTAGAAGGGGGAGACAGACAACAAAACTAAACATATTAACAAAATAGAATATGTACAAATAAAATAGAGTAATAAATCCGTCCAAACATCCATCCACATACACAGGTGCTGTGGTGAGGGGAAGGAGGGGTCTCAGTGTGGGAAGGCCTCCTGGAGGAGGTGAGGTCTCAGACTTGTCCTTCCCAAGCGCTTAGTACGGTGCTCTGCACAGAGGAGGCGCTCAATAAATACGACGCAATGAGTGAATGAATGAATTGTGAGCCAACTATCTATCCCAATGCTTAGCAGTGCTTGGCACATAGTAAGCGCTCCCCCTTCTAGACTGTGAGCCCACTGTTGGGTAGGGACTGTCTCTATATAGCCAACTTGTACTTCCCAGGCGCTTAGTACAGTGCTCTGCACACAGTAAGCGCTCAATAAATGCGATTGATTGATTAACAAGTACCATATTTATCATTATTATTTAGCTGCTCATCCCACCGAGGATTTGGATACAGGTTTGATCAGTGCAAAGCCAAGGAGGGAGAAGCTGTGGGGTTGAGGGGAAGGGACTTGGCAGAAGTTGGGGGCGTTGGGGGGTTTGCTCCATTCTCCAGGGGCTGTACCAAGCACCCCTGGGAAAGGTCCTGTGCCCTGGCAGCCCGGGGGGAGTGGGGGTACACTAAAAGCCAACCCAGAAACCCTACTGAGGCCATGTGGGGCAGTCGACGGGAGATGAGGGGTGAGGATCCCTGGGGAGTCTCATAGGATGCGACCCCACCTCAACCTCGGCCCTCCGCCCACCCCAAGAGGCAGGGGGTCAATCAATCGTATTTATTGAGCGCTTACTGTGTGCAGAGCACTGCACTAAGCGCTTGGGAAGTACAAGTTGGCAACATATAGAGACAGTCCCTATCCAATAGTGGGCTCACAGTCTAAAAGGGGGAGACAGAGAACAAAGCCAAACATACTAACAAAATAAAATAAATAGAATAGATATGTACAAGTAAAATAAATAAATAAATAGAATAATAAGTCTCTGGGTCCTTCCCAGGGGAGCGTTTTGGGGGGTGGGGGGGGAGGCCTGGCGCGCCAAGCCGTTACCTTGCGCCTCTCTTCGGCGGCTTCCAGTTTCTTCTGGATCTCTTCCAGCGAGAGGTCCTTCTTCTTGGGAGGGGAGAGGGGGAAATCGGGGACTGCTTCCTTGGACCGGGGACTGAGGATCAGCTCAAAGGCCTGCCCGGAGGCGCGTTTCTCCAGCTCTTTCACCTCGATGTCTAGACAGGACGGCACGTGTGCTTCTCAGTTTCTGGAGCTCCGCGAGCAATGCTAAGCACTTACACACCCTCCTCCTGGAGGACTGATTTCCGTCCCTTCTTGATCTAATCACTTTCTCCTACCTGTCATTTTTTTTTTTTTTGGGGGGGGTCTTCCCCACTAAATTTGAGTGCCTTGAGGAACTCAAGGAACATATTAAGATTGTGAGCCCCGTGTGAAAGGGACTGTGTCTCATACACAACCTACCCTGGCGCTTAGTACAGTGCTTGGCACAGACTAAGTGCTCAAATACCACAGTTATTATTATTAATATTATTAAGGATAGGGATCAGGTCATCTAACACTACTGTACTCTTCCAAACCCTTAGTTCAGTGCTCTGCACACAATAAGCGCTCAAATATGATTGACTGGGCACTCAGTAACAGTAATGATTGACAGATGGGGTATAGCCCTTATTATTAATATTATTAAGGATAGGGATCAGGTCGTCTAACACTACTGTACTCTTCCAAACCCTTAGTTCAGTGCTCTGCACACAATAAGCGCTCAAATATGATTGACTGGGCACTCAGTTAACAGTAATGATTGACAGATAGGGGTATAGCCCCTCAATTCCAAAGCAGTTTAGGTAAAAATGTAGTGCCACCAAAGCTGGTTTTTTTTTTAATCTTGAATATCCCATTCTACCTCAAACTGCACTACAAAAACCAAGGCACAGAATTTTATTTTATGATATGCATATTTCTTTATGTATTTCTCAGGCTAGAGAAACGGGCTTGTACTGCTTTAGCTCTTTGCTTTGTTACCGAATAACCGTCAACCCGCCCCTCCCACACATAACAGGTGAATAATATGCTCAAACGCCATTCCCCCCTCCACCCAGGATACCGACACATTTCCCAAACTGCCAAAACGCCTATTTTCTAAGCATGAAACGCTGCAGAAGCTTAACGTTCTCATGATCACTGATTTGTCAAAATATTAAAAAAAATTACATACTAGACGAAGCCATGGCCAACAGAAGTCAGGAGACCGAAAACGTGTTCTAGAGGAGACAATCCAATCGATGGGGAAGATTCTTAAAAAAAGAAAGAGAAGAAATAGGGAGAGAGAGAAAGAAAGAAATAGGGAGGGAGGGAGGGAGAGAGAGAGAGAGCGCGCATGTGTCATTAATTCCTGTAGCTTTCTACAGCTCACTAGAACAAAGAGACTTCAGGCCACACCTTACAGAGACAGCATTAGATGAACTCGAACTGCAGGATGAACACACCTCCCTAGCTGGGATATAAATTACAATTAGTATATGAACAGCTGACTTTTATTTTTTTAAATAAGGGAAAGTTACTCCTGGAGACACAATGGGGTTGGGTGGGGAAGAAATGATACTGATTATTACAGTTTCCCCAAACCTCAACTCCTGATTTCCTTCAGTTGAAGCAGGAGCAGTACAAAAAGGCTATGTAAGAAGGTTGAGTTTCAGGTAACCTGACAACCACACCAGATCTATTTTACATTCCCCAACCACCGGGGCTGTTTCCTGGGAAATCCAGAGGCCGGGGGGCTACCAGGCACTGGATGAACCATTTCATCTGTGGGTGTGATCCTGCCGCCACGGCATATGACCCAGGCAGTGGAGAAGAAACAGAAATAACTCCACAACATTCTTACTCTTTTGTAGTCTGAAACTCTTTGGAGGATAACTAGCGAACAGAAATTCCCATTTCAGACTCGGGCATGAATTAGTAGTAGCAGTATTGTTATGCGCAGAGAAATATACTAGGCACTGGGAAAGGACACAAAGGTGGGATCCAGTGCTTGGCATATAGTAAGCACTTAAATACCATCATCATCATCATTATTATTAGAGGTGGTTCCTGTCCCTCGGGGGCTGAGTTATGATATATCCGGCCCGAAGGCCACCCCACAAGATTGTGAGAATACACATCTCAAACAATGGCATTTCTCGTGGGCTTACTATGAGCAGAGCATTGTAGTAAGTACATACAGGCATATAAATACAGTATACAGACCAAAAAAGTGCTTATGGGAAGGGATCGACTCTACTGCATTCTCCCAAGTGCTTAGAACAGTGCTCTGCAAACAGTAAGTGCTCAATCAATGGTATTTATTGAGCACTTACTCTGTGCAGAGCCCTGAACTAAACGCTTGGGAGAATACACTAACAATGGATTTGGCAGACATGTTCCCTGCCCACAAGAATTGAATATACAGACTGATATACAGACCTGGGCAACTGTTTTGTTATTCGACAGGCTAAAAATACGGTCCCTGCACTGGTCACCAGGTCAGTGGCTCCATGCTGGCCGGAGGCTAAAAACAGAGGACCAGGGGATCTAATCTCGGCTCCCCACCTTAGTCGGCTGGGCAACCTTGGCCAAGTCGTTTGACTCCTCTGTGCCTCAGTTACCTCCTCTGTTAAACTTGGGCTTGAGACTATGGGGGACAGGGGCTGCGTCCAACCCGATTTGCTTGGATCCACCCCAGCGCTTAAGACAGTGCCTGGCAAATTAATTATGGTATTTAATGATGATGGTATTTGCTAAGCGCTTACTCTATGCCAAGCATTGTTCTAAGGTATTTGCTATGCGCTCACTCTGTGCCAAGCATTGTTCAAAGCGCTGAGGTAGCTACAAGAGCACACAGGCTTGGGAGTCAGAGGTCGTGAGTTCTAACCCCGTCTCTGCCATATGTCAGCTTTGTGACTTTGGGCCAGTCACTTCACTTTTCTGTGCCTCAGGTCCCTCATCTGTAAAATGGGGATTAAGGCAGTGAGCCCCATGTGGGACAACCCCATCACCTTATCTCTACCCCAGTGTTTAGAATAGTGCTTTGCACATAGTAAGTGCTTAACAAATGCCATCATTATGCCGACTTGTACTTCCCAAGCACTTAGTACCATGCTCTGCACACGGTAAGCGTTCAATAAAGACGACTGAATGAGTGAATATTATTATTACCCCAGCACTTAGAACAGTGCTTGGCACATAGTATGCGCTTAACAAATGCCATCATCATTATTATTATTACCCTAGCGCTTAGAAAGTGCTTGGCACATAGCGCTTAACAAATGACATCATAATTATTATTATTACCCCAGTGCTTACAACAGTGCTTGGCCCATAGTAAGTGTTTAACAAATGCCATCATCATCATTATTATTATTACCCCAGCACTTAGAACAGTGCTTGGCCCATAGTAACTGCTTAACAAATGCCATCATTATGCCGACTTTACTTCCCAAGCGCTTAGTAGTGCTCTGCACACAGTAAGCGCTCAATACGATTGAATGAATGACTATTAATATTACCACCGGCGCTTAGAACAGTGCTTGGCACATAGTAAGCGCTTAACAAATACCATGGAGAAGCAGCATGTGCTCAGTGGAAAGAGCCCGGGCTTTGGAATCAGGAGCCAAGGGTTCGAATCCCGGCTTGCCCAAAGTCACCCAGCTGACAATTGGCAAAGTCGCTTCACTTCTCTGGGCCTCAGTTTCCTCATCTGTAAAATGGGGATGAAGGCTGCGAACCACCTGTGGGACAACCTGATCTCCTTGTAACCTCCCCAGCGCTTAGAATGGTGCTTTGCACATAGAAAGCGCTTAATAAACGACACATTATGATTCTCTGGGCCTCACTTTCCTCATCTGTAAAATGGGGATGAAGGCTGCGAACCACCCGTGGGACAACCTGATCTCCTTGTAACCTCCCCAGCGCTTAGAACGGTGCTTTGCACATAGAAAGCGCTTAATAAATGCCACATTATTATTCTCTGGGCCTCACTTTCCTCATCTGTAAAACGGGGATGAAGGCTGCGAGCCCCCCGCGGGACAACCTGATCTCCTTGTAACCTCCCCAGCGCTCAGAACGGTGCTTTGCACATAGTAAGCGCCTAATAAATGCCGTCATTATTATTATTATTACCATCATTAAGATTATTATCAGGAGGTAAAAATCAAGCGCTTAATAAATCCCCCCATTTATGAGCCCGCTGGTGGGTAGGGACCATCTCTATATGCTGCCAACTTGGACTTCCCAAGCGTTTAGTACAGTGCTGTGCACACAATAAGCGCTCAATAAATACGATTGAATGAATGAATGATGAGCTCAGAAGACTGTGGGGGGGGAGAGGCGGGCGGGTCACGTGTCCACGAAGGGGCGTGGCCTCGGCCCCGCCCAGCCAATCAGGGCCCTCCCCCTCTGGCCACGCCCTCCCCGCGCCTTTTCGAATCTCAACGAAGCCCGACGCCCCGGAGGCCGCGCGTGCGCGCTAGAGAGAGCGCGCGCAGGGGCGGGGCTAACGGTCCCATCCGGGTAACTCCGCCCCCTCCCCCCCCCCACCCAACCGACCTCCCGCAGCGGCCCCCCCCGAATCCCGCCAAAATGAGTGGGGGAGGGGGAGGCGACACCCGCAGGGTTGGGGGGCAAAAGTGGGGCAGCCCCCGTTTTAGGGATGAAAAACGGCCCCTTCTCCCTCCCCCCCGCGCCCCTCGGACAATGGGGACCCCACCCCGCCCGTCCCCCTCTGGCCTCGGCCGCGGTGCCGCCGTCCTTCCGTCCGCACGCACCTGCTCCGTCCGTCCGACCCGCCCGCCCGTCCGCACTCCGTCTCTCAACAGCCCGGAGCGCGCACAAAAGCGCCGAGCCGCGGCACGTGACCGGCGCGCGGGGGCTCCTCATTGGCTGAAAGGCGCGGCACGTGCCGGGCCCCGCCCTCGACCCCCTCCCTCCCTCCCCCCGGCGCGTGCGCGCCCCCACCCGCCCCGAGGCATGTCGGGAGATGTAGTCCCCGCCCTCGGGGTGGGCGGGCAATCGAGGCCTGACAGGTGGGCCTCAGGCGAGGCCTCAGGCGCGGTGGAAATCAATCAATCAATCAGTCGTACTTACTGAGCGCTTACTGTGTGCAGAGCACTATACTAAGCGCTTGGGAAGTCCAAATAGAGACAGTCCGGGCTTGGGCGCCAGAGGTCATGGGTTCAAATTCTGCTCCCCCACATGTCTGCTGGGTGGCCACTTCTCTGGGCCTCAGTTCCCTCATCTGGAGAATCCCTACTGAGAGCTCACCTCCTCCAGGAGGCCTTCCCAGACTGAGCTCCCCCCCTGTATATATGCATGCATATATGTTTGTACATATTTATTACTCTATTTATTTTACTTGTACATATCTATTCTATTTATTTTATTTTGTTAATATGTTTGGTTTTGTTCTCTGTCTCCCCCTTTTAGACTGTGAGCCCACTGTTGGGTAGGGACTGTCTCTAGATGTTGCCAACTTGGACTTCCCAAGTGCTTAGTACAGTGCTATGCACACAGTAAGCGCTCAATAAATACGATTGATTGATTGATTCCTCCCCCCCTCATCCCCCCCATCTTACCTCCTTCCCTTCCCCACAGCACCTGTATATAATAATGATGGCATTTATTAAGCGCTTACTATGCGCCAAGCACTGTTCTAAGCGCTGGGGAGGATCCAAAGTGATTAGGTTGTCCCATGTGGGGCTCACAGACTTAATCCCCATTTTACAGATGAGGGAACTGAGGCCCAGAGAAGCCAAGTAACTTGCCCAAAGTCACACAGCCGACAAGCGGCGGGGTCGGGATTTGAACCCAAGACCTCTGACTCCAAAGCCTGGGCTCTTTCCACTGAGCCACGCTGCTTCTCTGCAAGAAGAGCCGCGTGTCCAGCGTTTGCAGGGAAAGGAGCCCTCCCACCCCCCGGCCAACTGCCAGTTTTGAGGTCCATCAACGCCAGACCCCCGGGGCTTGGGATCGCCCAGGTCTCTGTAAATACGTATATATGTTTGTACATATTTATTACTCTATTTATTTATTTTACTTGTACATATCTATTCTATTTATTTTATTTTGTTAATATGTTTGGTTTTGTTCTCTGTCTCCCCCTTCTAGACTGTGAGCCCACTCTTGTGTAGGGACTGTCTCTATATGTTGCCAACTTGTACTTCCCAAGCGCTTAGTACAGTGCTCTGCACACAGTAAGTGCTCAATAAATATGATTGATTGATTGATTAAGACTGTGAGCCCCCCCATGGGACAACCTGATCACTTTGGAGAAGCAGCGTGGCTCAGTGGAAAGAGCCTGGGCTTGGGAGTCAGAGGTCATGGGTTCAAATCCCACTCCCCCATATGTCTGCTGGGTGGCCTTGGGCAAGTCACTTCTCTGGGCCTCAGTTCCCTCATCTGGAGAATGGGGATGAAGACTGTGAGCCCCCCACCCCCCACCCCGTGGGACAACCTGATCACCTTGGAGAAGCAGCGTGGCTCAGTGGAAAGAGCCTGGGCTTGGGAGTCAGAGGTCATGGGTTCAAATCCCACTCCCCCATATGTCTGCTGGGTGGCCTTGGGCAAGTCACTTCTCTGAGCCTCAGTTCCTTCATCTGGAAAATGGGGATGAATACTGTGAGTCCCCTTGTGGGACAACTTGATCACCTTGGAGAAGCATCTTGGCTCAGTGGAAAGAGCCCGGGCTTGGGAGCCAAAGGTCATGGGTTCAAATTCCACTCCCCCACATGTCTGCTGGGTGGCCTTGGGCAAGTCACTTCTCTGGGCCTCAGTTCCCTCATCTGGAAAATGGAAATGAAGATTGTGAGCCCCCCCGTGGGACAACCTGATCACCTCGGAGAAGCAGCTTGGCTCAGTGGAAAGAGCCCGGGCTTTGGAGTCAGAGGTCCTGGGTTCAAATTCCACTCCCCCACATGTCTGCTGGGTGGCCTTGGGCAAGTCACTTCTCTGAGCCTCAGTTCCCTCATCTGGAAAATGGGGATGAAGACTGCGAGCCCCCAGCCATGGGACAACCTGATTCATTCATTCATTCAATCGTATTTATTGAGTGCTTACTGCATACAGAGCACTGTACTAAGCACTTGGGAAGTACAAGTTGGCAACATATAGAGACGGTCCCTACCCAACAGCGGGCTCAAAGTCTAGAAGGGGGAGACAGACGGACGACAAAACAAAACATATTAACAAAATAAAATAGAATAAATATGTACAAGTAAAATAAATAGAGTAATAAATATGTACAAACATATATACATAGTGACTTGAATATAAATAGCACACCCCTCTAAATGTTTATCACAACCCAAAATTTGGTAACCCAGTTTTCTGGATATGCATATGCTAGGTATCTAAGCATGGGGACTTTCCTTTTTTCAGAGCAGTAGTTGCCCCAAATCAATCAATTAATCAATGGTATTTATAATAAGAAGAATGAGAATCAATCAATTGTTTTTATTAGCGCTTACTGTGTGCAGAGCACTGTACTAAGCACTTGGGAAGTACAAGTCGGCAACAGATACAGTCCCTACCCAACAACGGGCTCCCAGTCTAGAAGGAGGAGACAGACAACAACACAAAACATGGAGACAGGCGTCAAAACCGTCAGAATAATGATGGCACTGGTTAAGCGCTTACTATGTACAAAGCACTGTTCTAAGCGCTGGGGAGGATACAAGGTGATCAGGTTGTCCCACGGGGGGCTCACAGTCTTCATCCCCATTTGACAGAGGAGGGAACTGAGGCCCACTGCACTGCATTTTTCAGTAACTGAGGCCCAGAGAAGAGAAGTGACTTGCCCCAAGTCACATAGCCGACAAGTGGCAGGGCTGGGATTAGAACCCATTACCTTCTGATTATCAGGCCCATGCTAAGGCACTTGCAGCAGGCCTCGTGGCCCAGTGGAAAGAGCCCGGGCTTTGGAGTCAGAGGTCATGGGTTCAAATCCCGGCTCCACCACTTGTCAGCTGTGTGACCTTGGGCAAGTCACTTCACTTCTCTGGGCCTCATTTACCTCATCTGGAAAATGGGGCTTAAGACTGTGAGCCCCACGTGGGACAACCTGATCACCTTGTAACCTCCCCAGCGCTTAGAACAGTGCTTTGCACATAGTAAGCGCTTAATAAATGTCGTTACTATTATTATTATTATCATTATTAAAAAGTGTCAGAATAGCACATCCTTCCTGGATGGGGATCTGAGCTGTGGCAACTTGAACTTATTTTAATATCTGTCTCCTCCGTAGATGTACGTTCCTCATGGGCAAGGATGGAATCTACCAATTCCGTTGTTCCATACTCACCCAAGCACTCAGTACAGTGCTCTGCACATTCATTCATTCATTCATTCAATCGTATTTATTGAGCGCTTACTGTGTGCAGAGCACTGTACTAAGCGCTTGGGAAGTACAAGTTGGCAACATATAGAGACGGTCCCTACCCAACACCGGGCTCCCAGTCTAGAAGGGGGAGACAGACAACAAAACAAAACATTCATTCAATCCTATTTATTGAGCGCTTACTGGGTGCAGAGCACTGTACTAAGCGCTTGGGAAGTACAAGTTGGCAACATATAGAGATGGTCCCTACCCAACAGTGGGCGACAGACGACAAAACAAAACATTCAATCATTAATTCATTCAATCCTATTTATTGAGCGCTTACTGGGTGCAGAACACCGTACTAAGCGCTTGGGAAGTCCAAGTTGGCAACATATAGAGACGGTCCCTACCCAACACCGGGCTCACAGTCTAGAAGGGGGAGACAGACAACAAAACAAAACATTCATTCATTCATTCAATCGTATTTACTGAGCGCTTACTGGGTGCAGAACACTGTACTAAGTGCTTGCGAAGTACAAGATGGCAACATATAGAGACGGTCCCTACCCAACACCGGGCTCACAGTCTAGGAGGGGGAGACAGACAACAAAACAAAACATTCATTCATTCATTCAATCGTAGTTACTGAGCGCTTACTGGGTGCAGAGCACTGGACTGAGCGCTTGGGAAGTCCAAGTTGGCAACATAGCAAGCGCTCCATAAATATCATCGATCGATTGGCTGATTTGAACTCAGGAGCCCAAGGGGCCTTGATCACCTGAGAGAGCTCTTCATCAATCCGTCGTATTTATTGAACGCTGTGTGCAGAGCACTTGGGAGAGTACAATACTCTCCCAACCCCTACTGTTTCCGTGCTCATCAGGAGGGCCCTCAAGATGCCAGTTGCCACGGGCGACATGGGGATGAGGGAGACCGGAGGGGGACTGAGGCCTTTGGAACTCGATCCCTCTCTGGAGTGAACAAAGCCCCTCCCTGTTGGCTTTTAGGCGGGGGACCGGAGGGATCCATCTGTTCGGGTCGGCCATTTGTCTGACGATGGGGAAGTAACTCGTCCCGCCTTGACGTGTTGCTTTGTCCTTTGAGCGCGTGCTCCGGGGAACTGAGACGGGTTCTTTTTAGACATCCATCCATCCATAGGAAGGCCAGATCTGGTCTCAGGGGTCAAGATCGCCCAGGGGGACGCGGAAAGTCCGGCCAAAGGGCCGACACCAACCTCTCCGTGGCCCTGACGTCGTGGAAGGGGTGACCCCCTTCTCCCCCTCCCTCCTCATGGCCAGAGACCAGACCTCTGGGGCCCATTAAAAAATCGTCTCTCGCCCAACTAGGCCAACTGAGGAAGAATTAATCAATCAATCGTCCATCAATGGTTTTCACCGAGTGCTTACGGTGTGCGGAGCTGTCGTTTGCACCCACGCTCAAAGATTCCCGGAATGGGGGTCGGGGGACCCCGATTTATTTCAGCCCCCGCTGGAACCCCCAGCCAGGGACTGTTCAGTCCTAGAGGAGAGGGAAGCAAGCCCCGTTCAGCCTCCTAGAACAACAGTGACGGTAATGAGTAAGACCTCTTCTTCCCACCTGGCAGGCTCCCGACTTCAAATCCAACTAGCGAGTGGCCGTGACAATGAAAACCGTGTCCCCGAGACCGCAGGCGGGCAGAACAAAGCAAGGGAGGAATAAAACGCCGCAGTCGCCGCTGCTTAAAGCGAGGCCAGGCGGCCACCCACTGCTTGCGGCTGCGTTTTCGGGGACAATCGGCTGTTGGATGGGATCTGTCCATGGAGGGAGACAGGGCAATCTTCCCTCAGCCTCTGAGAAAGAATCACTGATGCTTCAGGTTGGGAGACTTTCTCTCTTTCTCTGTCTCACCTCTTTCTCATTCTCTCTAGCTCTCTCTTCTCTTTGTCTTCTCTCTCCTCTTTCTGTAACACTCTCCTCTTTCTGGGTGTGCCCACTGTTGGGTAGGGACTGTCTCTATGTGATGCCAATTTGTACTTCCCAAGCGCTTAGTACAGTGCTCTGCACATAGTAAGCGCTCAATAAATACGATTGATTGATTGATTCTGGGTCCCTCCTTTTTTTCTGTCTGTCTCTCTTCTCTTGCTTTTTTCTCTCTTTCTCTGACTGTCTCTGTCTCCTCCCCTCTTTTTCTTTCTTTCTTCTCTTTGAATCTGTCTCCTCTCTTTTTCTCTGCCTGCCTCTCCTTTTTCTCTCTGCCTGTTTCTCTGTCGCTACCTGTTTCATTCTGTCTCTGACCGTTTCTCTGCCTGTCACTTGTCTTCTCTGTCCCTCTCTTCTTTATCTGCTTCTCTCTTTCTCTTTTTCTGTTTCTCTGTCACCCTGTCTCTTCCTCTGTTTCTCTCTCTGTCTCTATTTCTTTGTTTCAGTTTCAAGCTCTCTCTCTCCTCCCCCCCGACCCCAGGCCCAATTTTGTCAGCCATTGACCAACTGACCGGACCCTACCGCCGATCGTTTGCCCAGGAAAACTGAAATCGATCTGAGGTGATTAATTGGAAGTTGATTGACCCCAGGAAAAGAGACCATTTTGTGCCTCCTGGGCTAAGCCTCTGAGTCTGAGCCTGGGTACCTTAACGCAGAGTTCACTCTGATTCAGCCACTGGTTCTGAGGATCTTTTCCAAAACAGGGAATTGCTCCACAAAAGGAAAAAGGAAAAAAAAAATTACCGCACGTTAATGTTGTGACAGGAGGAAACTGAATCTTTCAAAACACTGATTATTTTAAGGCGTTCATATGTGTCTCCCCTCCCCCTTCCCTCCATTTTTTCCTTAGGAGCTGATGTCTGTTGCCATGGAAACTGCAGCGAGCGGCGCGTAGTTGTGCGAACTCATGTAGATTTTTAATCTTTTCTAATGATGCCACTTGGCTTCTGGATATTCTGGCTTTTAGACTGTGAGCCCACTGTTGGGTAGGGACTGTCTCTATATGTTGCCAATTTGTACTTCCCAAGCGCTTAGTACAGTGCTCTGCACACAGTAAGCGCTCAATAAATACGATTGATGATGATATTCTCCAGATTGCTCGCCCCACCCAGGCCCCGCTCCCCCCGGCCACCCTCCATAAACACACATATGACCTGAAGACCCTGTTGATGTCTATTGGTAATTTGAATCATCAACCCCAACCCCCTCTCCCCCCAACCTCAGGGGTTAAAGGGTCAATCAATCCATCAATCAATCGTATTTATTGAGCGCTTACTGTGTGCAGAGCACTGTACTAAGCGCTTGGGAAGGACAAGTTGGCAACATATAGAGACGGTCCCTACCCAACAGTGGGCTCACAGTCTAGAAGGGGGAGAGCCCGGGCTTTGGAGTCAGAGGTCAAGGGTTCAAATTCCGGCTCTGCCAACTGTCAGCTGGGTGACTTTGGGCAAGTCACTTCACTTCTCTGGGCCTCAGTTCCCTCATCTGGAAAATGGGGATTAAGACTGTGAGCCCCCTGTGGGACAACCTCACCGCCTTGTAACCTCCCCAGCGCTTAGAACAGTGCTCCACACATAGTGAGCGTTTAAGAAATGCCATTATTATTATTATTTCATTCCTCGGTGCCTCAATCACCTCATCTGTAAAATGGGGATGAAGACTGAGGGCCCCACGTGGGACGCGGACCGGGTCCAACCTTGTATCTACCCCAGTGCTTAGTACAGCAGCTGCTTAGAGAAGCAGCGTGGCTCAGTGGAAAGAGCCCGGGCTTTGGAGTCAGAGGTCATGGGTTCGAATCCCAGCTCCACCAACTGTCAGCTGTGTGACTTTGGGCAAGTCACTTCTCTGGGTCTCAGTTACCTCATCTGTAAAATGGGGATTAAGACTGGGAGCCCCACGTGGGACAACCTGATCACCTTGTAACCTCGCCAGCGCTTAGCACATAGGAAGCGCTTAATAAATGCCGTTATTATTATTATTATTATTACAGTGCCTGTCATAGAGTAAGAACCTACCAAATGCAAATGACAACATTTGCCTATTGAAAATAGTCCCTTTGAAAGATACTAATCCCTATTATTATTTTGGCCGGAGAGGCTTGCTGGGTTCCACAAGGGCCATTTTTTTGGACCGGCATTTAGGGATGTTAATATCGTCCCAAGCCTTGGAAGCCAAAAGCTCTTCAACTGGAGGAAAACAAGTCTAAGCCAATAAATACGATTAAGTCAATAAATACGATTGATGATAAGCCATTTGACTTTTGAATCAGACAGACGCCTCCCGACAGCAGGGTCGGGGATCGGCAGCAGCAGCCGAAAGGGGAAAGTTCCCCCTCACCTTTGCAGGAATCAGTTGCTCTCTAAGGAATATTTTATGAAGGTTGTGGACTCCTACACTAAGAGCTGTCCAGTCAGTCATTCATCATTCAATCGTATTTCTTGAGCGCTTACTGTGTGCAGAGCACTGTGCTAAGCGCTTGGAAAGTACAATTCAACGGTCCCTACCCCACAACGGGCTCACAGTCTAGAAGGGGGAGACAGACAACAAAGCAAAACAAGTAGACAAGTGTCAATACCACCGAAATAGATAAATAGGATTATAGATGGAGACAGACAACAAAACAAGCAGACAAGTGTCAATACCATCGAAATGGATAAATAGGATTACAGATGGAGAGAGTGGGGGGCTGAGGGTGGCGAGACCCGAATTCTAGTCCCAGCTCTGCCATGAGAAGCAGCGTGGCTCAGTGGAAAGAGCCCGGGCTTTGGAGTCAGAGGTCATGGGTTCGAATGCCAGCTCTGCCAATTGTCAGCTGGGTGACTTTGGGCAAGTCACTTCACTTCTCTGTGCCTCAGTTACCTCATCTGTAAAATGGGGATGAAGACTGTGAGCCCCCCGTGGGACAACCTGATCACCTTGTAACCTCCCCAGCGCTTAGAACAGTGCTTTGCACATAGTAAGTGCTTAACAAATGCCATTATTATTATTAGTAGTAGTATTAGAATCCAGTTCCTCTGGCTCCCAGCTCTGCGCTCTTTCTACTAAACTGACTTTCCCTCCCTTCCCTCTCCCTCTCCAGCCTCTCCTCCTCCCTCCCCTCCATCCATTCATTGAATTATATTTATTGAGCGCTCACTGTGTGCAGAGCGCTGGACTAAGCGCTTGGGGGGGGACAAAAGAAAAAAAAACCAGACACATTCCCGGCCCACAACGAGCTCACACTCTATCAATCGTATTTATTGAGCGCTTACTGTGTGCAGAGCACTGTACTAAGCGCTTGGGAAGCACAAGTTAGAGGGCCAAGTGCCCCGTCTCCTACCCACTCCCTTCCCTTCTCACTGGTGGCTACCGCCAGCCAGGGATCCGAAGCCTCCAAGCCTGGCAAACAGGGGCTCGGAAGTGTTTGTTTTTTGGTTTGTTTTTTTTTTAATGGCATTTATTAAGCGCTTACTATGTGCAGAGCACTGTTCTAAGCGCTGGGGAGTTTACAAGATGATCAGGTTGTCCCACGGGGGGGCTCACAATCTTCATCCCCATTTTCCAGATGAGGGAACTGAGGCCCAGAGAAGTGAAATGACTTGCCCAAAGTCACCCAGCTGACAAGTGGCGGAGTCGGGATTTGAACCCAGGACCTCTGATTCCAAAGCCCGGGCTCTGTCCACTTCTCACCAGGTTTCACAAGCGTCGGAATGGACCGAGTTGACCTGAGTCCTTCCGCGAACGCGAAGGCTATAAAATATTCAACGGGGAAGGAAAATTCCGGCAAGACATTTGCTTTGGGTTTCAGTAAGAGATGGAAAGACAGAGGCAGAGACAGAGGGAAGGGCGGGTGGGGAGGAAATCAAACAATGACTCTCGTCTGCCCTTAATGATGGCATTTATTGAGCGCTTACTATGTGCAAAGCACTGTTCTAAGCGCTGGGGGGATACACGGTAATCAGGTTGCCCCACGTGGGGCTCACAGTCTTCATCCCCATTTTAATAATAACAATAATAATGGCATTTATTAAGCGCTTACTATGTGCAAAGCAGTGTTCTAAGCGCTGGGGAGGATACAGGGTAATCAGGTTGTCCCATGGGGGGCTCACAAGTCTTAACCCCCATTTTACAGATGAGGTAACTGAGGCCCAGAGAATAATAATAATAATAATCGTATTTATTAAGCGCTTACTATGTGCAAAGCACTGTTCTAAGCGCTGGGGAGGATACAAGGTAATCAGGTTGTCCCAAGGGGGGCTCACAAGTCTTAACCCCCATTTTCCAGATGAGGTAACAGGCCCAGAGAATAATAATAATAATAATGGCATTTATTAAGTGCTTACTATGTGCAAAGCACTGTTCTAAGCGCTGGGGAGGATACAAGGTAATCAGGTTGTCCCATGGGGGGCTCACAGTCTTAACCCCCATTTTCCAGATGAGGGAACTGAGTCCCAGAGAAGTGAAGTGACTCGCCCAAAGTCACACGGCTGACAAGTGGCGGAGCCGGCATTCGAACCCATGACCTCTGACTCCAAAGTCCGTTCTCTTTCCACCGAGCCATGCTGCTTCCCTGCTTTGCCCTTCAAAGACTTATTGAAGGCACGTCTCCTCCGGGAGGCCTTCCCTGACTTAGCCCCCCGACTTAGGAAGGGGAGACCACTGTGGGCAAGGTGACCAATGGCAGTCCCTCTGAATCAATGGTATTTTTTGGTATTTTTGGTCAATGGTATTGACGCCAAGCCCGCAACCTTGGTGTCATCCTCGACTCCGCTCTCTCATTCACCCCCCACATCCAAGCCGTCACCAAAACCTGCGGGTCTCAGCTCCGCAACATTGCCAAGCTCCGCCCTTTCCTCTCCATCCAAACCGCTACCCTGCTAATTCATGCTCTCATCCTATCCCGTCTGGACTACTGCATCAGCCTTCTCTCTGATCTCCCATCCTCGTGTCTCTCCCCACTTCAATCCATACTTCATGCTGCTGCCCGGATTATCTTTGTCCAGAAACGCTCTGGGCATATCACTCCCCTCCTCAAAAACCTCCAATGGCTACCAATCAATCTGCGCATCAGGCAGAAACTCCTCACCCTGGGCTTCCAGGCTGTCCATCCATCCCCTGGCCCCCTCCTACCTCACCTCCCTTCTGTCCTTCTCCATCGCAGCCCGCACCCTCCGCTCCTCTGCCGCTAATCTCCTCACCGTACCTCATTCTCGCCTGTCCCGCCATCAACCCCCGGCCCACGTCCTCCCCCGGGCCTGGAATGCCCTCCCTCTGCCCTCTCTTCCTCCCTTCAAGGCCCTACTGAGAGCTCACCTCCTCCAGAAGGCCTTCCCACACTGAGCCCCTTCCTTCCTCTCCCCCTCGTACCCCCCTCCTTCCCCCATCTTACCTCCTTCCCTTCCCCACAGCACCTGTATATATGTTTGTACATATTTATTACTCTATTTATCTTGTACATATCTATTCTATTTATTTTATTTTGTTAGTATGTTTGGTTTTGTTCTCTGTCTCCCCCTTTTAGACTGTGAGCCCGCTGCTGGGTAGGGACCGTCTCTATATGTTGCCAACTTGTACATCCCGAGCGCTTAGTCCAGTGCTCTGCACGCAGGAAGCGCTCAATAAATACGGTTGATTGATTGATTGATTTTTTGAGCGCTCACTGTGTGCAGACAACAGGAGGGCGTTGATAGACACGTTCTACCAAATCAAAGGCCCGGATATCCTTGCTGCCGCCCACGTGCGCTGCCGGCAGACACCCGCGGCAAATTCTCTGAGAAGGGCCCAATCAGACCCCCTCTTCTCCTCCTCGGCCTCATTTCTATATTTAAACAGTGCAAGCACGCGCGCTGCAAACTCTCTGCTTCCTTGGGAATATCTCGCCTGTGATTCCACCTTGGATTTCTCTTTCATTCATTCATTCGTTCAATCGTATTTATTGAGCGCTTACGGTGTGCAGAGCACTGGACTAAGCACTTGGGAAGTGCAAGCTGGCAACAACTGAGCATCCCCATAGATGTGTGAGGCGGGGAAGACTCACTGGCATGCTCTCCCAAGCGCTCAGTACAGCCCCCACTCTAGACTGCAAGACCGTTTTTTTGCTTAGTACAGTGCTCTGCACACAGTAAGCGCTCAATAAATACGATTGATTGATTGATTTTGTCTTTAATGGTGTTTGTTCAGCATTTCCTGTGCGCCAGGCATTCTACTAATCAATCGATCGTATTTATTGAGCGCTTACTGTGTGCAGAGCACTGGACTAAGCGCTTGGGAAGTGCAAGCTGGCAACAACTGAGCATCCCCATAGACGCGTGACGCAGGGAAGACTCACTGGCATGCTCTCCCAAGCGCTCAGTACAGCCCCCACTCTAGACTGCAAGACCGTTTTTTGCTTAGTACAGTGCTCTGCACACAGTAAGCGCTCAATAAATACGATTGATTGATTGATTTTGTCTTTAATGGTGTTTGTTCAGCATTTCCTGTGCGCCAGACATTCTACTAATCAATCGATCGTATTTATTGAGCACTTACTGTGTGCAGAGCACTGGACTAAGCGCTTGGGAAGTGCAAGCTGGCAACAACTGAGCATCCCCATAGACGCATGAGGCAGGGAAGACTCACTGGCATGCTCTCCCAAGCGCTCAGTACAGCCCCACCCTAGACTGCAAGATTGTTTTTTGCTTAGTACAGTGCTCTGCACACAGTAAGTGCTCAATAAATACGATTGATTGATTGATTTTGTCTTTAATGGTGTTTGTTCAACATTTCCTGTGCGCCAGGCATTCTACTAATCAATCGATCGTATTTTTTGAGCGCTTACTGTGTGCAGAGCACTGGACTAAGCTCTGGGTAGACACAAGATAACCCGGCTGGACACAGTCCGTGTCCCAAAAGGGGCTCACAGTCTTAATCCCCATTTTACAGATGAAGCCACTGAGGCACAGAGAAGTGAAGCGACTTGCCCAAGGTCACACAGCAGACGAACGGAAGAGCAGGGATTAGAAACCTGGTCCTCTGATTTCCAGGCCCTTGCTCTCTGGGCGGGGAAGGTGTTTAGCAATTCTGTTTTACTGTAATAATAATAATAATGATGATGGTATTTGTTAAGCGCTTACTATGTGCAAAGCACTGTTCTAAGCACTGGGGGGATACAAGGCGATCAGGTTGTCCCACGTGGGGGCTCACAGTCTTAATCCCCATTTTACAGATGGGGTAACTGAGGCACAGAGAAGTTAAGTGACTTGCCCAAAGTCACACAGCTGACAATTGGCGGAGCCGGGATTTGAACCCATGACCTCTGACTCCAAAGCCCATGCTCTTTCCACTGAGCCACGCTGCTTCTTGTACTCTCCCAAGCGCTTAGGACAGTGCTAGGCACACAGTAAGTGCTCAATAGATACCACTGACTGGTTGACTGATTGACTGTGAGCCCACTGTTGGGCAGGGACTGTCTCTATGTGTTGCCAATTTGTACTTCCCAAGCGCTTAGTACAGTGCTCTGCACACAGTAAGCGCTCAATAAATACGACTGATTGATTGATTGATTGATTAGGGCCGCCAGCACTTGAAGCAGCGCTCTGCGCACGGAAGGCATTTAGTAAATCAACCAGTGGTATTTCCCATCTCTATACGTTGCTGACTTGTACTTCCCAAGCGCTTAGTACAGTGCTCTGCACACAGTAAGCACTCAATACGATTGATTGATTGATTGATTAGGGCCGCCAGCACTTGAAGCAGCGCTTTGCGCACGGAAGGCATTCAGTAAATCAATCAGTGGTATTTACCATCTCTATACGTTGCCGACTTGTACTTCCCAAGCGCTTAGTACAGTGCTCTGCACACAGTAAGCGCTCCAAAAATACGATTGAATGAATGAATTTATTGAAAGCTTACTATGTGCGCAGCACTGTACTAAGTGCTTGGGAGACTACAATACCACAGATGTAGCAGACATGTTCCCTGCCCGCAACAAGCTTACAGTCAAGAGGGGGAGATGGATATAAATAGAAATAAATACATTCCAGATATATGTGTCACTTACAGTTCTATTGTAGTCTCCCCAGCGCTTAGTACAGTGCCCTGCACCCAGTGAACGCTCAATAAATACGACTGGCCGGATAGGCCAGAGAAGCAGCGTGGCTCAGTGGAAAGAGCCCGGGCTTTGGAGTCAGAGGTCATGGGTTCGAATCCCAGCCCCACCATTTGTCAGCTGTGTGACTTTGCACAAGTCACTTCACTTCTGTGGGCCTCAGTGACCTCATCTGTAGAATGGGGATGAAGACTGTGAGCCCCCCGTGGGACCACCTGATCACCTTGTATCCTCCCCAGCGCTTAGAACAGTGCTTTGCACATAGCAAGCGCTTAACAAATGCTATCTATTATTATTAACCCAGCTGTTGTCCTGCCACCCGGCCCCGCCCCGGCCAGCTGGGTGGGCAGCGGGGGAAAAAAAGCCAAAACAAAGAAAAAAACGGGAACGGAGAAGCTGGGAACAGGCGGGCAGCATCCCGGTGGGATGAGTGTGGCTCAGTGGAAAGAGCTTGAGCTTTGGAGTCAGAGGTCAGGGATTCAAATCCTGGCTCTGCCAATTGTCAGCTGGGTGACTTTGGGCAAGTCACTTCACTTCTCTGGGCCTCAGTTACCTCATCTGGAAAATGGGGATTAAGACTGTGAACCCCCCTGGGACAACCTGATCACCTTGTAACCTCCCCGGCGCTTAGAACAGTGCTTTGCACATAGTAAGCGCTTAATAAATGCCATTATTATTATAATTATGACTGGGAAATGGGGTGGTGGTGGGGGCAAGAATGGGAGAGCAGAGGAGATCCAACCCATCATTCCTTCAATCGTATTTATTGAGCGCTTACTGTGTGCAGAGCACTGTACTAAGCGCTTGGGAAGTACAAGTAGGCAACACACAGTCTTCCATGGGAAGCAGCGTGGCTCAGTGGAAAGAGCCCGGGCTTTGGAGTCAGAGGTCAGGGGCTCAAATCCCGGCTCTGCCAATTGTCAGCTGTGTGACTTTGGGTGAGTCACTTCACTTCTCTGGGCCTCAGTGACCTCATCTGGAAAATGGGGAGGAAGACGGTGAACCCCCCTGGGCCAACCTGATCACCTTGTAACCTCCCCGGCGCTTAGAACAGTGCTTTGCACATAGTAAGCGCTTAATAAATGCCATTATTATTATTATTATGACTGGGAAATGGGGGTGGTGGTGGGGGCAAGAATGGGAGAGCAGAGGAGATCCAACCCATCATTCCTTCAATCGTATTTATTGAGCGCTTACTGTGTGCAGAGCACTGTACTAAGCGCTTGGGAAGTACAAGTTGGCAACACACAGTCTTCCATGGGAAGCAGCGTGGCTCAGTGGAAAGAGCCCGGGCTTTGGAGTCAGAGGTCAGGGGCTCAAATCCCGGCTCTGCCAATTGTCAGCTGTGTGACTTTGGGTGAGTCACTTCACTTCTCTGGGCCTCAGTGACCTCATCTGGAAAATGGGGAGGAAGACGGTGAACCCCCCTGGGCCAACCTGATCACCTTGTAACCTCCCCAGCGCTTAGAACAGTGCTTTGCACATAGTAAGCGCTTAATAAATGCCATTATTATTATTATTATGACTGGGAAATGGGGTGGTTGGTGGGGGCAAGAATGGGAGATCAGAGGAGATCCAACCATTCATTCATTCATTCATTCAATCGTATTTATTGAGCGCTTACTGTGTGCAGAGCACTGTACTAAGCGCTTGGGAAGTACAAGTTGGCAACACACAGTCTTCCATGGGAAGCAGCGTGGCTCAGTGGAAAGAGCCCGGGCTTTGGAGTCAGAGGTCAGGGGCTCAAATCCCGGCTCCGCCAATTGTCAGCTGGGTGACTTTGGGCGAGTCACTTCACTTCTCTGGGCCTCAGTGACCTCATCTGGAAAATGGGGAGGAAGACGGTGAACCCCCCTGGGCCAACCTGATCACCTTGTAACCTCCCCGGCGCTTAGAACAGTGCTTTGCACATAGTAAGCGCTTAATAAATGCCATTACTATTATTATTATGACTGGGAAATGGGGTGGTGGGGGGGCAAGAATGGGAGAGCAGAGGAGATCCAACCATTCATTCATTCATTCATTCAATCGTATTTATTGAGCGCTTACTGTGTGCAGAGCACTGTACTAAGCGCTTGGGAAGTACAAGCTGGCAACACACAGTCTTCCATGGGAAGCAGCTTGACTCAGTGGAAAGAGCCCGGGCTTTGGAGTCAGAGGTCAGGGGCTCAAATCCCAGCTCCGCCAATTGTCAGCTGTGTGACTTTGGGCGAGTCACTTCACTTCTCTGTGCCTCAGTTCCCTCATCTGTAGAATGGGGATGAAGACTATGAGCCCCCCGTGGGACAACCTGATCACCTTGTAACCTCCCCAGTGCTTTGAACAGTGCTTTGCACGTAGTGAGTGCTTAATAAATGACATTATTATTATTATTATTCCTGTCTCCAGCCCGGCGAGGTGTCCTAGGGTAAACCGAATCCCTCGCTAAGGAAGGATGGTTGCCCTGGTGACCGATATGGGATGGGTTTCCTTTTTAAAGAGACCCCCCCCCCGTCCAATTCCCCCAGCTCCGCTCCCTCGGCGCTCCGGAGCGGCATATGGACTCTCAGCAGGCGGACGCTCGCGGCCTGTCAGCGGCCTGTCAGCGGCCCGTCGCGGGGAAGGCCAGAGGCAGCTTTGCTGATGGGTTGGGGGGGGAGACTCCATTGCCCTCAGAACTGATGGGAAAAAGGAGAAGGAAGACGAAGAGGAGGAAGAGGAGGGGGGCAGACCGTGTCCGATCCGACCCGCCGTCTCCCCGCCGCGACCACGCACCGTCCAACCCCAGAGATGGGACTGTCTCTATATGTTGCCAACTTGTACTTCCCAAGCGCTTAGTACAGTGCTCTGCACATAGTAAGCGCTCAATAAACACGATTGATGATGATGATGATGATGACAATAATAATGGCATTTATGTGCCAAGCACTGTTCTAAGCGCTGGGGGGGATACACGGTCATCAGGTTGTCCCACGTGGGGCTCACGGCCTTAATCCTCATTTTCCAGATGAGGTCACTGAGGCCCAGAGAAGTGAAGTGACTCGCCCAAAGTCACACAGCGGACAAGTGGCGGAGCCGGGATTTGAACCCATGACCTCTGATGCCAAAGTCCGTGCTCTTTCCTGTATATATGTATATACGTTTGTACATATTTATTACTCTATTTACTTGTACATATCTATTCTATTTCATTTTGTTAGTATGTTTGCTTTTGTTCTCTGTCTCCCCCTTTTAGACTGTGAGCCCGCTGTGGGGTAGGGACCGTCTCTAGATGTTGCCAACTTGGACTTCCCAAGCGCTTAGTACAGTGCTCTGCACACAGTAAGCGCTCAATAAATACGATTGATTGATTGATTGATTTCCATTGAGCCACGCTGCTTCTCCAAGATGCCCAACCCTCCTCCGCTCCCTTTTCCCTGCAGCCCAGTAATATCTGCGGGGCATCTGTAAAGCACTTATTGTGTGCCCAGCACTGTACTAAGGGCTGGGGTAGCTACAATAATAATAATTGTGGTATTTGTCCCCTCACAGGGTGCCAACTTGTGCTCCCACCACACCCCTCCGGGATTGCGCCCAAAGTGCCCATGGCGGTGTTTGTTAAGCGCTTACTATGCGTCAGGCCCTGTCCTAAGCGCTGGGGTCTTTTAGACTGTGAGCCCGCTGTTGGGTAGGGACTGTCTCTATATGTTGCCACCTTGTACTTCCCAAGCGCTTAGTACAGTGCTCTGCACACAGTAAGCGCTCAATAAATACGATTGATTGATTGGGGTTGATAGAAATAATCAGGTTGGACTTTGTTCCTGTCCCACATAGGGCCCACAGTCCTAAGCAGCGTGGCTCAGTGGAAAGAGCCCGGGATTTGGAGTCAGAGGTCATGGGTTCAAATCCCGGCTCCACCCATTGTCAGCTGTGTGACTTTGGGCAAGCCACTTCGCTGGGCCTCAGTGACCTCATCTGTCAAATGGGGATGAAGACTGTGAGCCCCACGTGGGCCAACCTGATCACCTGGTATCCCCCCCAATGCTCAGAACAGTGCTTTGCACATAGGCAGCGCTGAACAAACACCATCATTATTATTAATCCCCATTTTACAGGTGAGGTCACTAAGTTCCAGAGAAGCAAAGCGACTTGCCCAAGCTCACACAGCAGACGAGTGGCAGAACCGGGACTGGAACCCAGGTCCTTCTGAACCCCAGGCCCGGGCTCTAGCCACTACACCGCTTCTCACGTACTTTCCGCTTCGTCAGACTTCAGGGAAGAGCCCGTCGGGAAGGCAGGTGAAAGTCCCAAATTCCCGTGATGCCGTGTCCCGGGCAGCCCTTCCGGGAAGGAAGGCCTCCTGGAGATGGGGGGATCTCACCAGAGGCAGAATTCCCGGCAGGATGGAGGCAGGGCACGGTGGCTAGCCCTGGCCTCCAGAGATGGGCTGACCATCGGACGGATGTCCGGCAGCTCCTTGGGGTGGTCAAGCCGTGGGGCCGGCTGGCACCCCCGGATCCATTTTCAGACGAGAGTTCTGGCTTCTCCCAGAGGGAGAGCGAGGAGGGAACCAAAGACCGGCAGAATGGAAAAAGCAAAGCCGACTGATCCCCAGGCTCCGTTTAATGCAGATTTCCCAGAGAGGCGGCCAGTCCGATGCGTCCTTCGTCCAGGCGTCATTAGTATTATCGTACTTTCACATTTCAGAAGCGTTCTGGGGGTCTGGGTGCCGGGGAGGAGCCTCAGGAGGGGGACAGGCCTCTGCCCGAGTGGAGGGGCAGGGGTCTGTCGGCCCGTGACGGTTTCTGGGACTGGGGAACGGAAGCAGAGCTGGTCTCTGGGGGATTGAGTCTCAGGTCTCTGGCCTGATCTCGATTTAGCGGGCCCCCCGGGAGTGGCTGCGGGAGGGAAGGGGGGTACCGGCCGAGCGACACTTCCCGCCCGGGCCTCGCAACCAGAGATACGCCCTCCCGCACCGGATACCTCTCCTCGCTTGGCCGGAGAGTTCAGTGTAAAGTGCTAAGAGTCCTACCGTCCGCCCCATTCAGTCTGGACCCACACTGGGCAGGGAGGGAAACTGAGGCTGAGCCCGGGGGAGAGCAAAATAGGGTCCCGGGAGATCCCGGCCCCGTCGTTCTCTCCAGAGATGGAAGGATTCCCTTCCCCCGACAGGTTTAAGCGCTCAGTACGGTGCTCCGCCCACAGTAAGCGCTCAATAAATACGATTGAATTTGAGCAGTGGCTCCCTGCCCAGCCCCCCAAACACCATAGATGTATTCCTGACTTCTGAATGTCACTGCTACCCCCTTGGCTAGGAAGTAAGGGGAGGGGTGTCTTCCCCAATCCCCACAGGTCCAAAAAATCAAAGTGCCCAATGCACCGATCAGCAGCAGCAGCAGCAGCAGCAGCAGTAGGTTCAAACCCCACCTGTGCCCATCACCATTAAACCGCGTCTGTTGCCAATTTGTACTTCCCAAGCGCTTAGTACAGTGCTCTGCACATAGTAAGTGCTCAATAAATACTACTGATGATGATGATGAGAGAGAGGGGGGCCCCTCCCTGGGGTCTCTACAGGCTGCACAGATGGCGGGGGGCCAGAGGAATGACGGAGGGGCCGTTGCCTTCGAGGAGGCCGCTCCACTGGTCAAAGTCTTCTTTCAGCTCTGGAAGGGGATCGATCGATCAGTCAGTGACATTGATTGAGCGCTCACCGTGTGCCGGGCACTGTGCTAAGCGGTTGGGAGAGGACAATAACTTCAAACAGCAGAGGGTACGGATGAGGGAGCCCCAGGGGCGATTCCCAGGGGTTCAGGGGGCAACTACAGGGCTGAGAGAGGAGAGCGGGCTCACTCGGCCTTGCTAAGATGTCTAGGGGCGTGTGCGAGGGGAGCGGGGGCGACTTCCATCACGCAGGACTTATTCTGATGACTTGACACCCGTCCACATGCTTTGATTTGTTGGCTGTCTCCCCCTTCTAGACTGTGAGCCCGTTGTTGGGGAGGGACCGTCTCTATATGTTGCCGACTTGGACTTCCCAAGCCTGTGTATATGTTTGTACGTATTTATTACTCTATTTATTTATTTATTTTACTTGTACATATCTATTCTATTTATTTTATTTTGTTAGTATGTTTGGTTTTGTTCTCTGTCTCCCCCTTTTAGACTGTGAGCCCACTGTTGGGTAGGGACTGTCTCTATATGTTGCCAATTTGTACTTCCCAAGCGCTTAGTACAGTGCTCTGCACATAGTAAGTGCTCAATAAATACGATTGATTGATTGATTAATTAGTACAGTGCTCTGCACACAGTAAGCGCTCAATAAATACGATTGAATGAATGAATGAATGAACGTCCACCCCCATCTCGATGGGATGGAGAAGGGAACAGCGGCTAACAAAAACACGGGCCAAGAGCAGAGTAAAGCCCACGGAGAGGGAAGCCATCGGTTATTGTGGTACTTGTTAAGCGCTTACTATGTGCCAAGCACTGTTCTAAGCACTGGGGTCGATACAAGATAATCAGGTCGGGCGTAGTCCCCATGCTCTTACCCCCATTTTCCAGATGGGCCCAGAGAAGTTAAGTGGCTTGCCCAAGGTCACACAGCAGACATGGGGCGGAGTGGGATTAGAACTCAGGACCTTTTGACTCCCAGGACCGTGCTCTATTCAAGCAGCGTGGCTCAGTGGAAAAGACCATGGGCTTTGGAGTCAGAGGTCATGGGTTCAAATTCCGGCTCTGCCACCTGTCGGCTGTGTGGCTTTGGGCAAGTCACTTCACTTCTCTGGGCCTCAGTTCCCTCATCTGGAAAATGGGGAATGAGACTGTGAGCCCCCCGTGGGACAACCTGATCACCTTGTAACCTCCCCAGCGCTTAGAACAGTGCTTTGCACATAGGAAGCACTTAATATATGCCATCATTATTATTATTATCTGCGTGCAGACCATTTGGAAAACGATGGGCGGTGGGGGGCCAGGGAGGACCACCCGACGAATCACGCAAGCCCTGATCTTTTAAAAAGGGAGGAAGAGGGGGGGTGTTTGGGTCACTGGTTTGCACCAAGTCCCGCAGGGTTGGGGCTGCCCTTCTGCTACGCCCGGGACCGGGACTGTCTCTATATGTTGCCAACTTGTACTTCCCAAGCGCTTAAGTAAGCGCTCAATAAATACGATTGATGATGATGATGATGAGACCCTTGCCCGAGTCCTGTGTCCGGCCCGGCGGCCCCACGCTGGAAAGGGGTCCAGGGAGCTGGGAGGGAGATTACTAACGGGTCTTCTTTCTCCTTGATCGCAGAGCGGAGGGAGGGCGGGAAACGGTCAGGGGAAGAGTGGTTTGCACCACATCGCTTCCTGTAGGCCCCGGCTCTCACAGCCGCCTGGCTCTGGGCCCCCACCTCGCTTTTCCTACCCCCGTCCGTCCCAACTGCACAGAACCTTGCTCCTCTAACAGTCGAGAAGCCCTGAGGGGGTACAGGGGAGGGGGCTGGGGGCGGGTTGAGGGGGTCTTGCCCCAGGGGCCGGGAGAGCGAGGGGTGGGCCTCCCGGACAGGTCGGGCCTCGCCTCGGGGGCCGGGGAGGAGAAAGCACGAGTCGGGGGCCAGGGCGCCCCTAAGCTCGTTCCCCACAGTGTCACCTGTCCATCACCCCCGCCGTCCCGGGTGACCATCCCCGCGTCCCAGAGCCTCTCCCGGGCTCCGGGCCCCCATCCCTTACCGAGGTGCTTCTGCAGGAAGGCTAGGATGGCGTGACAGATGATTTCCTGCCCCTCGTAGGGGTTCAGGCTCCCTCGCGTAGAGAAGAGTTTGCTCAGCAGGTTCCCCGTCACGAAAGTGAAGTCCGTTTGACTCTGATGGACCGAACCGCTTCGGGGGGACGAAGACGGGGTGCCGGGTTAGAGGTGAGGCGGGGGGGCGGTCGCACCGGGGACCCGAACCTCCGGGTGAGGGGTCCGTGCCGGGATTTTGAAAGGGCCGGTGGATTTCCCCGCCCAAAATGGCTGAGAACCGTGGAGTGAGGGCCGGGAAGAGATGGGCGAGAAGCCCCTTAATGTTGATCTGGGAGCCGAATCTGTCCCCCAACCCTCCTCCTTCCCTGGCCTCTGCCTCCCTTGCTGGCCCCGGAAAATCTGCCACCTGATGATGGGGAAGATGGTATCTGTTACGTGCTTATTATGTTCTAGGCACTGGGGAAGACACAAGCCAATCAGGTTGGACACAATCCCTGTCCCACATGGGGCTCACAGTCTTCATGCCCATTTGACAGATGAGGTCACATATGTCAATATGAGTGGTGGAGCCGAGATTGGAACCCAGCTCCTTTGGACTCGCAGGCCCGGGCTTTATCCGCTAGACCACGGGGCTGCAGGGTAGCCAGTGAATCCAAGAAAGACTTGGCGGGGAGGGGAGGGGAGCAGTGAGCGTCCCTAAGTAGACAGGGATGGAAGTTTCCTGGAGAATTCCGGGAAAAGAAGGGAGGAGATGGGCGGCCAGCCCAGGTAGGGTGGAGCTGGGGAGGAGTAGATTTGGTGGAAGGTCCCTGGGAAGGTGGAGGAGGAGAGGGGAAGGAGGAAGGAGGAAAGGACGGGGCCTGCGATCAGACCCGCACTCACAGGACGGTGATGATCTTGGTCTGCTCGTGGCGGGAGCAGAGCCTCTTCATCTTGCTGATGCTGTCGGCCGTCTGGAACTTCTCGGTGTTGATGAAGAACACGGGGCCGCGGGCGGTGGGGTACATGTCGCGCTCCAAAGGGTACATCCAGGCGTCCAGGGCCACGGCACACCTGGCGGGAGGAGCCCCCCCGCCGGCCCGAGGAGGATCCGGGACGGGGATCGGGAAGGGAAGGAAGCCCCTCAGGGCCTAGCCCACAAAACTGCAGGACCAGGGAGAGCTCCCGAAAGTGGGTACTTCCTCTTCAGGGAAAAAGAGGGGAAAGGGCGGGGCTGGAGTTCCGGGCTTCCCCTTTCCTCCCAGCAGCTGACCCTTCCCTTGCCAGATGCCCTGGGGTGGTGGTGGTACCCTTTGGGCCCTTCCCTCAGCAGCTCCTTGCCCCCCTGGGGTCCTTGGAGCTGGCCCGGGGTGGGGGTCCGGTGGATGGGAAGGGGCGACCGGAGAGACCGGAGCCACGGAGTTGGTTGGCGAAGGGCCGTGGGCGGAGAAGATGAGTGGGGAGGACATTCCGGGTCGTGGAGGATGGCCACGCCGTGGACGGGGGCGTCCGGCCCCGGAGCTCTGGTCTCTACCAGGCCCGTGCCCGCGGGCCGCCGGGGTCCGGGCTGGGCACTCACCGGAACTGAGTTTCTTTGGCCAGGGCCAGGATGGCGGTTGCCCCTCCGAACGAGTGTCCCATCACCGCCACCCGGTTCAGATCGATGTTGCCCTGGCAACAGATGCCCAGATCTCCACCTCCCTCCCGCTGTTCGGTGGGAGGCTCGGTCTGGTGGGGGCCCGGGGTTGGGGGGTGAGGGCACAGGGCATAGCTGGGGGAAAACCAGGCTCTTTCCTGGCACCAGCTGATCCTTCGTGGGCGGCCCAGTTCAGCCAGGCCACCAGGGAAAGCCCTAATGTCTCAGCTCCCGCTCTCTTCGGGCCCATGGTCTCTGGTTCCACCCCTATAGAGACCCCAAGATGGTTCCCCTCCAAAGACTGACAGGGGGTCTCTGGCCTGAAGCACCCCCCACCCACCGCTGAAAAGCAGCGTGACCTAATGGCAACAGCCCGGGCCTGGGAATCAGGGGACCTGGGTTCGAATCCCCACTCCGCCCCTTGTCTACTGTCGTGACTTTGGACGAGTCACTTCACGTCTCCGGGCCTCATTTCTCTCGTCTGTAAAATGGGGAGGAGGACTCTGTCTCCCCCTTCTAGACCGTGAGCCCGCCGTTGGGTAAGGACCGTCTCTACGTGCTGCCGACTTGTACTTCCCAAGCGCTTAGTCCAGTGCTCTGCACACAGTAGGCGCTCACTAAATACGATTGAATGAATGAATGAATGAATGATGATGATGATGATGGCATTTAGTAAGCGCTTGCTATCATCATCAATCGTATTTATTGAGCGCTTACTATGTGCAGAGCACTGTACTAAGCGCTTGGGAAGTACAAATTGGCAACATATAGAGACAGTCCCTACCCAACAGTGGGCTCACAGTCTAAAAGGGGGAGACAGAGAACAAAACCAAACATACTAACAAAATAAAATAAATAGAATAGATATGTACAAGTAAAATAAATAAATAGAGTAATAAATATGTACAAACATATATACATATATACAGGTGCTGTGGGGAAGGGAAGGAGGTAAGATGGGGGGATGGAGAGGGGGACGAGGGGGAGAGGAAGGAAGGGGCTCAATCTGGGAAGGCCTCCTGGAGGAGGTGAGCTCTCAGCAGGGCCTTGAAGGGAGGAAGAGAGCTAGCTTGGCGGATGGGCAGAGGGAGGGCATTCCAGGCCCGGGGGAGGACGTGGGCCGGGGGTCGATGGCGGGACAGGCGAGAAGTTACAAGGTGATCAGGTTGTCCCATGGGGGGGCTCACAGTCTTAATCCCCATTTTCCAGATGAGGTAACTGAGGCCCAGAGAAGTGAAGTGACTTGCCCAAAGCCACACAGCTGACAGTTGGTGGAGCCGGGATTGGAACCCCTGACCTCTGACTCCAAAGCCCGAGCTATTTCCACTGAGCCACGCTGCTTCTCATGAATGACTATGAGTCCTATTTGGGACAGGGACTGGGTCCAACCTGATTAGGTCGTATCTATCCCGGCGCTCAGTACGGTGCCGGGCACGTAGTGAGCGCTTAAATACCGCAGGGAATTAAATAAAAAAAAAAAGAAAAGATACCTTCAGGGATGACAGGTCAAAGCCGTCGGGCAGGATGTTGGCGGCGGCCCGGCCGGCCTGGGCCTCCTCCAGGAGCCTCAGTATCTGTGCACACTCACTGGCACGCTGGTGTAGCTGCAGTGGACGCGGACATCGTTAAGCCTATAAACGCGGCTACAAGTGTGGCTATAAGGCTCTAAGTGTGGCTACAATAATAATAATAATGGCATTTATTAAGCGCTTACTATGTGCAAAGCACTGTTCTAAGCTACAAGGCAAAGAGAGAAGCCCGGTGGAAAGAGCACGGGCCCCGGGCCCCAGAATCAGAGGACCTGGGTTCTAATAATAATAATAATGGCATTTATTAAGCGCTTACTATGTGCAAAGGCCCTGTTCTAAGCGCTGGGGAGGTTACAAGGCGATCAGGTTGTCCCACGGAGGGCTCACAGTCTTCATCCCCATTTTCCAGATGAGGCAACTGAGGCCCAGAGAAGTGAAGTGACTGGCCCGAAGTCACCCAGCTGACAATTGGCGGAGTCGGGATTTGAACCCGTGACCTCTGACTCCAAAGCCCGGGCGCTTTTCCACTGAGCCACGCTGCTTCTCGTCTCCCAGCCCCGCTACTTGTCTGCTGAGTGAGAAGCAGCGTGGGCTCGGTGGAAATCAATCAATCAATCAATCGCATTTATTGAGCACTTACCGGGTGCAGAGCACTGGACTAAGCACTTGGGAAGTACAAGTTGGCAACATACAGAGACAGTCCCTAACCAACAGTGGACTCACAGTCTAGAAGGGGGAGAGCCCGGGCTTTGGAGTCAGAGGTCAAGGGTTCAAATCCCGGCTCCGCCAATTGTCAGCTGGGTGACTTTGGGCAAGTCACTTCACTTCTCTGGGCCTCAGTTCCCTCACCTGGAAAATGGGGATGAAGACTGTGAGCCCCCTGTGGGACAACCTCGCCGCCTTGTAACCTCCCCAGAGCTTAGAACAGTGCTCCGCACATAGTAAGTGTTTAATCAATCAATCACTCAGTCGTATTTATTGAGTGCTTACTGTGTGCAGAGCACTGTACTAAGCGCTTGGGAAGTACAAGTCGGCAACACATTGAGACAGTCCCTACCCAACAGCGGGCTCACAGTCTAGAAGGGGGAGACAGAGAACAAGACCAAACATACTAACAAAATAAAATAAATAGAATAGATATGTACAAGATAAATAGAGTAATAAATCTGTACAAACATATATCCATATGTACAGGTGCTGAGGGGAAGGGAAGGAGGTAAGATGGGGGGGATGGAGAGGGGGATGAGGGGGAGAGGAAGGAAGGGGCTCAGTCTGGGAAGGCTTATTAAGTGCTTACTATGTGCCAAGCACTGTTCTAAGCACTGAGTACTGTTGGGCAAGTCACTTCACTTCTCTGGGCCTCAGTTCCCTCCTCCGTAAAATGGGGATTAAGACTGTGAGCCCCCTTGGGACCACTTGATCACCTTGTAACCTCCCCGGCGCTTAGAACACTGCCTTGCACATATTAAGCACTTAATAAATGCCATCATTATTATTATTAACTTCTCTGTGCCTCAGTTCCCTCCTCTGTAAAATGGGGATCACCTTGGATCTACCCCACCTGATCACCTTGGATCTACCCCAGCGCTTAGAACAGGGCTTTGCACATAGTAAGTGCTTAATAAATGCCATCATTGTTATTATTATGATTATTCATTCATTCAGTCATATTTACTGAGCGCCTACTATGTGCAAAGCACTGCTCTAAGCGCTGGACGGGAAATGCTCAATAAATACGACTGAATGAGTGAATGATTATTCCCAGACTGAGCCCCTTCCTTCCTCTCCCCCTCGTCCCCCTCTCCATCCCCCCATCTTACCTCCTTCCCTTCCCCACACCAGCTGTATATATGTATATATGTTTGTACAGATTTATTACTCTATTTATTTATTTTGCTTGTACATATCTATTCTTTTTATTTTATTTTGTTAGTATGTTTGGTTTTGTTCTCTGTCTCCCCCTTTTAGACCGTGAGCCCACTGCTGGGTAGGGACCGTCTCTCTATGTTGCCAACTTGTACTTCCCAAGCGCTTAGTCCAGTGCTCTGCACACAGTAAGCGCTCAATAAATACGATTGATGATGATGATGAAAGTGCTCAATAAATACGACTGATGATGATGACTGGATCTTAAGGGCTTCTTCTCCCATCCCTCCGGGCGGCGGCGGTCCCGCTAACCTGCGCGTTTCGAACCCGGAACTCCTTTTCTCCTTCTTCCATCCTCCGGAATGGGATCCACTCCTCCTGCAGGGGCTCGCTCCCCGGGCCCGCCGTCACCGCCGACTTACAGAAGTACGTGGTGGCAGCGGACCGGTCCCTGCGACGGACGCCCACCACGCCTGGCTCGGATCCTCGGGAAGCCCCCCGTGACCTCCCCATCCCACCGCATCCCACCCCCGGGCCGGGGTGGGATCTCACCTGTGCTCCGGCACAGCCACCAGGAAGCCGCGGGAAGCCAGCTCCATACAGAAGGCGGAGTACACCGTCCTGATAATAATAATAATAATAATAATAATAATAATACAGTGCTCTGCACATAGTAAGCGCTCAATAAATACGATTGATGATAATAATAATAATGATGGTATGTATTAAGCGCTCACTACGTGCAAAGCACTGTTCTAAGCGCTGGGGCGGTTGAGAAGCAGCGTGGCTCAGTGGAAAGAGCAGGGGCTTTGGAGTCGGAGGTCGTGAGTTTGAATCCCGGCTCCACCACATGCCTGCTGTGGGACCTTGGGCCAGTCACTTCACTTCTCGGAGCCTCAGTTTCCCTCATCTGTCAAATGGGGATTAAGACTGTGAGCCCCCCGTGGGACAACCTGATCACCTTGTATCCTCCCCAGCGCTTAGACGCTTAGAACAGTGCTTGGCACATAGTAAGCGCTTAACAAGTGCCTTCCCTTCCTTCCCTTCCCCACAGCACCTGTATATATGGATAGATGTTTGTACAGATTTATTACTCTATTTATTTAGAGAAGCAGCGTGGCTCAGGGGAAAGAGCCCGGGCTTTGGAGTCAGAGGTCATGGGTTCGAATCCCGGCTCCACCGCATGTCTGCTGTGGGACCTTGGGCAAGTCACTTCACTTCTCAGAGCCTCAGTTCCCTCATCTGTAAAATGGGGATTAAGACTGTGAGCCCCACGTGGGACAACCTGATCACTTTGTATCCCCCCAGCGCTTAGAACAGTGCTTTGCACACAGTAAGCGCTTAACAAATGCCAACGTTATTATTATTATTTATTTATTTATTTATTTTACTTGTACATATCTATTCAATTTTGTTAGTATGTTTGGTTTTGTCTCCCCCTTTTAGACTGTGAGCCCGCTGTTGGGTAGGGACTGTCTCTATATGTTGCCAACTTGTACTTCCCAAGCGCTTAGTACAGTGCTCTGCACACAGTAAGCGCTTAATAAATACGATTGATCGATTGATTGATTTAGGAGGGAAAGACAGAAGCACATTGGCCAACTTGTACTTCTCCCAAGCGCTCAGTACGGTGCTCTGCACACAGTAAGCGCTCAATAAATACGACTGAATGAACGAACATCAAGGGGGAGGAAACCAGAGTTTAGTCAGATAAAGGCCTCTTGGCAACTGCATCGCTGATCTCCCTGCCCCCATCTCACCCCACTCCAGCCCGTACTTGGCTCTGCTGCCCAAATTTTTCAAAAAACGGAGTTCAGTCCACATGTCCCCCCTCCTCAAGAACCTCCGGCGGTTGCCCATCCACCTCTGCGTCAAAAAGGAACTCCTCGCCATAATAATAATAATAATAATAATAATAATAATGGCATTTGTTAAGCACTTACTATGCGCAAAGCACTGTTCTAAGCGCAGGGGAAGTTACAAGGTGATCAGGTTGTCATCATCATCATCAATCGTATTTATTGAGCGTTTACTATGTGCAGAGCACTGTACTAAGCGCTTGGGAAGTACAAATTGGCAACATATAGAGACAGTCCCTACCCAACAGTCTTAATCCCCATTTGACAGATGAGGGAACTGAGGCCCAGAGAAGTGAAGTGACCCGCCCAAAGTCGCCCAGCTGACAATTGGCGGAGCCGGGGTTTGAACCCATGACCTCTGACTCCAAAGCCCGGGCTCTTTCCGCTGAGCCACGCCGCTTCTTATTGTTCTACTGTCCTCTCCCAAGCGCTCAGTACAGTCTTCTAGACTGTGAGCCCACTGTTGGGTAGGGACTGTCTCTATATGTTGCCAGCTTGTACTTCCCAAGCGCTTAGTACAGTGCTCTGCACATAGTAAGCGCTCAATACGATTGATGATGATGATGACTGTCTCTACATGTTGCCAGCTTGTACTTCCCAAGCGCTTAGTACAGTGCTCTGCACACAGTAAGCGCTCAATAAATACGATTGATTGATTGATTGCTCTGCACACAGTAAGTGCTCAATAAATACAACTGATTGAATGAGTAGTGAGTTCAATAAATGCAATTGATGCGCTGATTAATGCAGGGGGCTGGGGTTGGGAGTCCAACGTCTTCTGAGCCTGGCTGCCTCTACCCCCTCCTCAGTGTCCCCCCAAACCAAGCTCCCTGTTGGGGGACGGGGGAGAAGGAGGGTGGTGGGAAAGGAAAGCCGGCGGCGACTACTGATTTTTCCCCGCTGCCTGATTTTCCTGGGATTCCTTGTCACCCCCAGGGGCGGAGGGTGCTCCGTTCCCCGACCCCTGAGCAGGAAAAAGCCCTTCTAGACTGTGAGCCCGTTGTTGGGTAGGGACCGCCTCTATATGTTGCCAACTTGGACTTCCCAAGCGCTTAGTACAGTGCTCTGCACCCAGTAGGCGCTCAATAAATACGATTGAATGAATGAATGAATCGACCGCGGGAGGAAAAGGCCTCTCGCGTTTCCAAACCATCATCAGATAATGAGTTTCCTGGGTGGGGGGTGGTGGGTGAGGGGGGAGATGCAGAGCCCCAGAGGATGAGGGGGCACCCAAGACCTCCTCCAGCTCAAGCGGGATAATAATAATAATAATAATAATAATAATAATAATGGCATTTATTGAGCGCTTACTATGTGCAAAGCACTGTTCTAAGCGCTGGGGAGGTTACAAGGTGATCAAGGTTGTCCCACAGGGGGCTCACGGTCTTAATCCCCAGTTTCCAGATGAGGGAACTGAGGCCCAGAGAAGTGAAGCGACTCGCCCAAAGTCACCCAGCTGACAGGTGGTGGAGCCGGGATTTGAACCCACGACCTCTGACTCCAAAGCCCGGGCTCTTTCCACCGAGCCACGCCGCTTCATCTGGAAAATGGGGATGGAGACCGTGAGCCCCCCGTGGGCCGACCTGATCACCTTGTAACCTCCCCGGCGCTTAGAACAGTGCTTTGCACATAGTCAGCGCTTGGCAGGGGGCACTCGGCAAGACTCTTGCAGGGGGCCGCGGAGCGCGGGGTTCTCACCTGAAGGCTCCCAGCCCGTGGGAGAAGATGACGAGCGGGTAGCCGGCCGGCCGGGGCTTCAGGCGACCGTTCCAGCTGGCGGGGAGGTGGCAGTACCCTACGGCGGGGAGGGACGGGTGAGGGGGCCGCGGGTGTCGGCCGCCCGGAGGCAGGGGGATGGACCGGATGACCCTTACCGACGGCCAAGTTGAGCAGCCTGCTCCCCCAGCGCTCGTTGAGGCCCAGGTAATTGGCCAGGCCCACGCAGTACTCGTAGCGAGGAATCCACAGGGGCTGCTTGGCCCCCTCGCCCTCCTCTTGGCAGGGGTAGAAGAGCCGGAAGAAACTCCCCTGCGGGCGGCGAGAGCGGGTGAGGGGGAGCCCCCGGGCCCTCCCGTGCCAGTTTCGTTCTCTGTCTCCCCCATTTTCGACTGTGAGCCCACTGTTGGGTAGGGACCGTCTCTAGATGTTGCCAACTTGGACGACGGCGTGGCTCAGTGGAAAGGGCGCGGGCTTGGGAGGCAGAGGTCACGGGTTCGAATCCCACCTCCCCCACATGTCTGCTGTGTGACCTTCACTTCTCGGTGCCTCAGTTCCCTCATCTGTAAAATGGGGATTAAGACTGTGAGCCCCACATGGGACAACCTCATCTCCTCGTGTTCCCCCCAGCGCTTAGAACAGTGCTTTGCACATAGTAAGCGCTTAACAAATACCAACATTATTATTATTATGATTATTGGACTTCCCAAGCGCTTAGTACAGTGCTGTGCGCACAGTAAGCGCTCAATAAATACGACTGATGATGATGATGACAGCCCACAGCAGGAAGCGGCGAGTTCATCCTGTACAGGGGCAGGGCGGAAGGGTGAGCGGAGACTGCGGGCGTGGGGCAAGGGGGTCGCTCTAGAATAATGATAGCATTTATTAAGCGCTTACTCTGTGCGAAGCACTGTTCTAAGCGCTGGGGAGGCTACAGAGTGATCAGGTGGTCCCACCGAGGGCTCACAGGCAATCCCCATTTTACAGATGAGGGAATGGAGGCACAGAGAAGTGACTTGCCCAAAGTCACACAGCTGACGGTTGGGGGAGCCGGGATTTGAACCCATGACCTCTGACTCCAAAGCCTGGGCTCTTTCCACTGAGCCACGCTGCTTCTCTATCGATGGCATTTATCGAACGCAGAACGTGCGGGGGTCGAGCCAGACCCGGGGAGCCCAGAGTGGCCATCGGGCGGATCGGAGGGGCCCGGCCGGGCTGCGGGGACGCCTGGGTCCCCCATCGGCCTCAACCCAGACTGAGCCCCCTCCTCATCCCCCTGCCTTACCTCCTTCCCTTCCCCACAGCACCTGTATGGATGTATATATGTTTGTACAGATTTATTACTCTATTTTACTTGTATATATTTATTCTGTTTATTTTATTTTGTTAATGTGTTTTGTTGTCTGTCTCCCTCTTCTAGACTGTGAGCCCGCTGCTGGGTAGGGACCGTCTCTATAATGTTGCCAACTTGTACTTCCCAAGCATTTAGTGCAGTGCTCTGCACGCAGTAAGCGCTCAATAAATACGATTGAATGAATGAATGAATCGAACGCTTGCTGTGCGCAGGGCACCATACTAAGTGCTTGTGAGAGTACGCTAGACCAATATAACCCTGCCTGCAATGGGTTTACAGTCCCGTGGGGGACAGGGGAGAAGGGCCAGGGTAAGACCCCTTCTAGACTGTGAGCCCACTGTTGGGTAGGGACCGTCTCTATATGTTGCCAACTTGTACTTCCCAAGCGCTTAGTATGCTCTGCACACAGTAAGCGCTCAATCAATACGATTGAATTAATGAATGAATAAATGAATAAACAGATGCCTATAGGCGAGTCATCTTTTACACTATAGCACTTCTGTACATTCTAGACTGTGAGCCCACTGTTGGGTAGGGACCGTCTCTATATGTTGCCAACTTGTACTTCCCAAGCACTTAGTCCAGTGCTCTGCACACAGTAAGCGCTCAATCAATATGAGTGAATGAATAAATGAATAAAAGATGCCTATAGGCGAGCCATCTTTTACACTATAGCACTTCTGTACATTCTATACTGTGAGCCTACTGTTTGGGTAGGGACCGTCTCTATACGTTGCCAACTTGTACTTCCCAAGCGCTTAGTACAGTGCTCTGCACACAGTAAGCGCTCAATAAATACGATTGATTGATTGGAGAACATGGCTGCCTCAGAAGGGATGGGAGATGGGAGGTGCAAAAGGGGTCAGAGGGCAGAGCTTCTCCATCATCATCATCAATCGTATTTATTGAGCGCTTACTGTGTGCAGAGCACTGTACTAAGCCCTTGGGAAGTACAAGTTGGCAACATCTAGAGACGGTCCCTACCCAACAGTGGGCTCACAGTCTAAAAGGGGGAGACGGAGAACAAAACCGAGGGGCAAGGTGGGAGACCCGGGCCGCCGGCCCAGCCGGCCTTTCCATCATCATCATCAATCATATTTATTGAGCGCTTACTGTGTGCAGAGCACTGGACTAAGCGCTTGGGAAGTCCAAGTTGGCAACATCTAGAGACAGTCCCTACCCAACAGTGGGCTCACAGTCTAAAAGGGGGAGACAGAGAACAAAACCAAACATACTAACAAAATAAAATAAATACAATAGATAGGTACAAGTAAAATAAATAAATAAAGAGGGCCGTCGGAAGGGTCCCGTGGGGGTTTGGGGAGAGAGGTGGGGCAGCCCCACGGGGAGGCCCAGGGGCAGGGAGCCGAGGTGGAAGGGGCCAGGGGGGGAAGCGGGAGTGGTACCTGGCAGCTGTGGCCGGCCATCACGTCCGCGCAGCCCACGGCGTAGGGTCCTCCGACGGGTGGGAGTCCCAGGGACTGGTAGCCCCCCATGTCTGGAGCAGGCGGGCCGGGCTGGAAGGCTGCGGGGGCGGGCCCTGGTGAGCAGCGGGGGCAGTCGGGCCGGGCCCGCTTCCTGCCACGCTTCCTGGATCCCGCCAACCGGACTTTGAACCTTGCACAATGTCACCACCGGCTACCCCGGCTCGGGCCGGTGGCGGGCTGCCCACCTTCGGTGGCACGGGGGGCTGGGGAGGGCAGAGTCCCGTGGGGTCAGGGGTCATCACGGACAGTGGAGGGGCCTCCCCCATCCCTCCCTGTGGGCGACAGCCCCATGCCCGCTCATCACGGGACTAAGAGACGTTTGACCGACGGGGAACTCCTCCCCCGGCTCCACCATCTGCCACTATCATCATCATCATCAATCGCATTTATTGAGCGCTTACTATGTGCAAAGCACTGTACTAAGCGCTTGGGAAGTACAAATTGGCAACATAGAGAGACAGTCCCTACCCAACAGTGGGCTCACAGTTTAAAAGGGGGAGACAGAGAACAAAACCACTGTGCTGTGTGACCTCTCTGGGCTTGCCCACTTCCTTGGGAACATGGAGACAGTCATAATAATAATAATAATAATAATAGCATTTGTTAAGCGCTTACTATGCGCAAAGCACTGTTCTAAGCGCTGGGGGATACAAGGTGATCAGGTTGTCCCGCACGGGGCTCATCTATACTTGATTTCTATTAACGCCTGTCTCCCCTCCTAGACCGTAAGCTTGCTGTGGGCTGGGAATGTGTCTGTTATGTTGTCCTCTCCCAAGCGTTTACTACAGTGCCCTGTGCACAGGAAGCGCCCAATAAATACAATGGACTGACTGAATGCTCAGAGCTGGGCAGGTCCCTGACAGTGAGACGCTGACAGTTTGGTCTCCGGGAGGTTGGAAGGGAACCAAATGGTGGAGTGGATAATTGGGGGGGAGGGAAAGGTTGTCGGGGTTCGGTCTGAGTTTTCCCACCTCTCTCTCCCGAATCTTGCTCACCCCTTCCCTGCTTCTTCCCTTCTCATCCAGTATTCGCGGTTTATTATTTATTCGTGGTTTATTTTCTTAGACTGTGAGCCCACTTTTTAGACTGTGAGCCCGCTGTTGGGTAGGGACTGTCTCTATATGTTGCCAACTTGGACTTCCCAAGCGCTTAGTACAGTGCTCTGCACACAGTAAGCGCTCAATAAATACGATTGATTGATTGATTGATTGTGCCCTGCCACAACCCCACGGGGTCCCACCTCTATCTTCCCCGGCTTCAGGCAGAGATTAGCATTAGCTCTCCCCCCTAATCCAACCCCTCGCTGAGGAGGCCCGGTTGGCATGGCGCTTACTACGCGCCAAACATCATCATCATCATGGAAAGAGCCCGGGCTTGGGAGCCAGAGATTCAAATCCCGGCTCTGCCGCTTGTCAGCTGTGTGACCCTGGGCAAGTCACTTAACTTCTCTGTGCCTCAGCTCCCTCATCTGTAAAATGGGGATTAAGCCTGGGAGCCCCCCGTGGGACAACCTGATCACCTCGTATCCTCCCCAGCGCTTAGAACTGTGCTTTGCACATAGTAAGTGCTTAACAAATGCCATCATTATTATTATTATTATTATTTATTGAGTGCTCGCTATGTGCAGAGCACTGTGCTAAGCACTTGGGAGAAGCAGCGTGGCTCAGTGGAAAAGAGCCCGGGCTTTGGAGTCAGAGGTCATGGGTTCAAATCCCGGCTCTGCCACTTGTCACTGTGTGACTTTGGGCAAGTCACTTCACTTCTCTGGGCCTCAGTTCCCTCATCTGTAAAAGGGGGGTGAAGACTGTGAGCCCCACGTGGGACAACCTCATGACCCTGTATCCCCCCAGCGCTTAGAACAGTGCTTTGCACATAGTAAGCGCTTAATAAATGCCATCATTATTATTATTATTGGGAGAGGACAACAGAGTCAGTATCACAGCGGCGCTGTAATAGGCGCAGGTAATCGGATCGTCCGGAACTCCTTCCCCCTTTCATATCAATCACTCAATCAACAGTATTCACTGAGCGCTTAGTGTGTGCACGGCACTATACTAAGCGCTTGGGAGAGTACGATGCAGCAGAGTTCGTCTGCACGTTCCCCGCCCACAACAAATTTATATTCTATGATGGAGGGGTTTCCCTTTAACTTGCTAGAAATAAAAGGGCAGTGTCATGGTCACCCATAGGGAAGTGAAAGAACGGTGGTGTTATTATTATATTATTATTATGAGAAGCAGCGTGGCTCCGTGGCAGGAGCCCGGGCTTGGGAGTCAGAGGTCACGGGTTCTAATCCCAGCTCCGCCACTTAGCTGTGTGACTTTGGGCGAGTCACTTAACTCCTCTGGGCCTCAGTTCCCTCATCTGTAAAATGGGGATGACGACTGGGAGCCCCACGGGGGACAACCTGATCACCTTGTATCCCCCCCAGTGCTTAGAATAGTGCTTTGCCCATAGTAAGCACTTAACAAATACCATCATTATTATTATTATTACCTTCCCAGACTGAGCCCCTTCCTTCCTCTCCCCCTCGTCCCCCTCTCCATCCCCCCCATCTTACCTCCTTCCCTTCCCCACAGCACCTGGATAGATGTATATATGTTTGTACAGATTTATTACTCTATTTATTTATTTATTTATTTTACTTGTACATATCTATTCTATTTATTTTATTTTGTTAGTATGTTTGGTTTTGTCTCCCCCTTTTAGACTGTGAGCCCACTGTCGGGTAGGGACTGTCTCTATATGTTGCCAACTTGGACTTCCCAAGCGCTTAGTACAGTGCTCTGCACACAGTAAGCGCTCAATAAATATGATTGATGATGATGCTCTGAGAACTCACCTCCTCCAGGAGGCCTTCCCAGACTGAGCCCCTTCCTTCCTCTCCCCCTCGTCCCCCTCTCCATCCCCCCCATCTTACCTCCTTCCCTTCCCCACAGCACCTGGGTAGATGTATATCTGTTTGTACAGATTTATTACTCTATTTATTTTACTTGTACCTATCTATTCTATTTATTTGATTTTGTTAGTATGTTTGGTTTTGTTCTCTGTCTCCCCCTTATAGACTGTGAGCCCACTGTTGGGTAGGGACTGTCTCTAGATGTTGCCACCTTGTACTTCCCAAGCGCTTAGTCCAGTGCTCTGCACACAGTAAGCGCTCAATAAATACGATTGATTGATTGACTGATCTATTCTATTTATTTTATTTTGTTAGTATGTTTGGTTTTGTTCTCTGTCTCCCCCTTTTATCATCATCATCATCATCATCAATCGTATTTATTGAGCGCTTACCACTGTACTAAGCGCTTGGGAAGTACAAATTGGCAACATATAGAGACAGTCCCTACCCAACAGTGGGCTCACAGTCTAAAAGGGGGAGACAGAGAACAAAACCAAACATACTAACAAAATAAAATAAATAGAATAGATATGTACAAGTAAAATAAATAGAGTAATAAATAGGTACAAACATATATACATATAGACTGTGAGCCCACTGTTGGGTAGGGACTGTCTCTAGTTGTTGCCAACTTGTACTTCCCAAGCGCTTAGTGCAGTGCTCTGCACACAGTAAGCGCTCAATAAATACGATTGATTGATTGATTGATATATGTTTGTACATATTTATTACTCTATTTATTTTACTTGTACATATCTATTCTAATTTTATTTTATATGTATATATGTACAGGTTTATTACTCTATTTATTTATTTATTTATTTTACTTGTACATATCTATCCTATTTATTTTATTTTGTTAGTATGTTTGGTTTTGTTCTCTGCCTCCCCCTTTTAGACTGTGAGCCCACTGTTGGGTAGGGACCGTCTCTAGATGTTGCCAACTTGGACTTCCCAAGCGCTTAGTGCAGTGCTCTGCACACAGTAAGCACTCAATAAATACGATTGATTGATTAATCTATTTATTTTATTGTGTTAGTATGTTTGGTTTTGTTCTCTGCCTCCCCCTTTTAGACTGTGAGCCCACTGTTGGGTAGGGACCGTCTCTAGATGTTGCCAACTTGGACTTCCCAAGCGCTTAGTGCAGTGCTCTGCACACAGTAAGCGCTCAATAAATACGATTGATTGATTAATCTATTTACTTTATTGTGTTAGTATGTTTGGTTTTGTTCTCTGCCTCCCCCTTCTAGACTGTGAGCCCACTGTTGGGTAGGGACCGTCTCTAGATGTTGCCAACTTGGACTTCCCAAGCGCTTAGTGCAGTGCTCTGCACACAGTAAGCGCTCAATAAATACGATTGATTAATCTATTTATTTTATTGTGTTAGTATGTTTGGTTTTGTTCTCTGCCTCCCCCTTTTAGACTGTGAGCCCACTGTTGGGTAGGGACTGTCTCTAGATGCTGCCAACTTGTACTTCCCAAGCGCTTAGTGCAGTGCTCTGCACACTGTAAGCGCTCAATAAAGACGATTGATTGATCTATTTATTTTATTGTGTTAGTATGTTTGGTTTTGTTCTCTGCCTCCCCCTTTTAGACTGTGAGCCCACTGTTGGGTAGGGACCGTCTCTAGTTGTTGCCAACTTGGACTTCCCAAGCGCTTAGTGCAGTGCTCTGCACACAGTAAGCGCTCAATAAAGACGATTGATTGATTGAAATGCCATCATCATTATTATTGAGCGCTTAATGAATGAGTGAATGAATGAAAAGGCGATCTGTGATGGGGGACGGGGGGTGTCACCCCGGGGTGAGGAAGGCCCAGGGCCCAACTCACCCGCACTCACCCGTGGGTCCCCACCAAGGCCTGGGAGCCGCCCACTACGGAAGCCGGCAGGGCGCCGCCCGACCCGTGGCCCTCTGGGAAATGTAGTTCGGCCGAGGGGCGTCGCCCTGACACGTGACCTGCGGCCCCTCAAAGACATCCCCCCTCCCGCCCCCCAAGAAAAGAGCCCCCCCCCCCAGGCCGGCCCTGCCCCTTGCCCACGACGCCCTGGGTCCCCCCCGAGGGAGGGGTGTCCCTGCGGGGGCTGAGCCCGGAAAGAGTCCACGGCGAAGGCGCCCCTCACGCCGCCCGGGGCCCGCCATTGTTCGGGAGAGCCGGGCGGCACACAACACGCTCCCGTGAGCCTCTGGGGCGGGAGCTGACGCTACCGCTCCCCCTGCCGGCCGGTGACACAAGTGCCGCGATTCCAACAAAAGCCGTTACGTTACCTGCGTCTTTTTCTTTCTTTCTCTTCCTTCCTCCCTTCCTTCCTTTCTTCCTCCCTTTCTCCCTCTCTTTCTTTCTTTCTTTCTTTCTTTCTTTCTTTCTTTCTTTCTTTCTTTCTTTCTTTCTTTCTTTCTTTCTTTCTTCCTTTCCTTCCTTCCATTCGTCTTTTTCTTTCTTTCTCTTTCTTTCTTTCTTTCTTTCTTTCTTTCTTTCTTTCTTTCTTTCTTTCTTTCTTTCTTTCTTTCTTCCTTTCCTTCCTTCCATTCGTCTTTTTCTTTCTTTCTCTTTCTTTCTTTCTTTCTTTCTTTCTTTCTTTCTTTCTTTCTTTCTTTCTTTCTTTCTTTCTTTCTTCCTTCCTTCCTTTCTTTCTTTCTTTCTTTCTTTCTTTCTTTCTTTCTTTCTTCCTTTCTTCCTTTCTTCCTTCCTTCCTTTCATCTTTTTCTTTCTTTTCTTTCTTTTCTTTCTTTCTTTCATTCTTTCATTCTTTCTTTCTTTCTTTCTTTCTTCCTTTCCTTCCTTCCTTTTGTCTTTTTCTTTCTTTCTTTTCTTTCTCTTCTTTCTCTTTCTTTCTTTCTTTCTTCCTTTCTTTCTTCCTACCTTCCCTCCTTCCCTCCCTCCCTCCCTCCTTCCCTCCCTCCCTCCCTCCTTCCCTCCCTCCTTCCCTCCCTCCTTCCCTCCTTCCTTGCTTCCTTTCCTTTCTTTCTTTTTCTCTCTGTTTCTCTCTTTCTCTTTTCTTTTTCTCTTTCTTTTCTCTTTCTTTTTCTCGCTCTTTCTGTTTCTCTCTTTCTTTTTCTCTTTCCCTATCTTCTTTTCTTTCTTTCTCTTTCTCTCTTTTTTTTCTCTCTCTCTTTCTTTCATTCTTTCATTCATTCGTCTTTATTGAGCACTTACTGTGTGCCGAGCACTGGACTAAGCGCTTGGGAAGTCCAAGTCAGTAACAGATAGAGACAGTCCCTCCCCAACAATGGGCTCACTGTCTAGAAGGGGGAGAACATGAAACATGTAGACAGGTCAAAATCGTCAGAACAAATAGAATTAAAGCTTTAGGCACATCCTTAACAAAATAGAGTAGTAAATATGTACAAGTAAAATAAATAGAGTAATAAATCTGTACAAATATATATACAAGGGCTGTGGGGAGGGGAAGGAGGTAGGGCAGAGAAGGGGATGGGGAGGAGGAGAGGAAAAACCATTCATTCATTCATCCAACTGTATTATTAATAACAATAATGGTATTTGTCAAACACTTACCATGTGCCAAGCACTGTTCTAAACACTGGGGGAGATACAAAGTATAAATGCCATTATCATTATTATTATTATTCAGCGCTTCGAACAGTGCTTTGCACATAGTAAGCGCTTAATAAATGCCATTATTATTAAAGTAGTCTGGTTGTCCCAGGTGGGACTCACAGTCTTAATACCCATTTTCCAGAGGTGGTCACTGAGGCCCAGAGAAGTGAAGTGACTTGCCCAAGGTCACAGCAGGCAAGTGACGGACCCGGGACTAGAACCCATGACCCTTGTTATCGACAAGTAGGGGGCAAAATCAGTTAACCCGTGTAAATCAGCCGCAGGGTTAGAGAACCCAAGGTGGTGACACAGATAGGAAAAATGACTCGGAGACATGAGTTCAGAGGGAGCAGTAGAGGTTGGAAAGCTGACCACTCGCCCGTTCACCTCCCGAGAGGTAGGAGGGACGAACAGCCTCGACCCCAGCCGCCTCTTCTCTTTAATTTGGTCCCTCATCGGAGTTACATAAAGGATTTCCACGTATCCGAAACTTTGGCATCCTGTTGTGAGGAGATGTTAGAAGGAGACATCGCCCACACAGGATAGGGTCGTCTCAGACAGGGCCTAGCCGCTTTGGTCAGTGTCAGCCCTCCTCGATTACAGGATCTTCCTTGAGGCCGTCGCCTATTCCTCACAAACCCTGCCGTTGAGCCCTGTACACAATGGAGTCGGTTACGCTAAGCCTTTAGGGAAAATGCAGTCAATGCCACTTCTGCTGGAGTACGACGCGGCTGGGGTGGACACCACCTTCTGACTCCATCCCCCCCTTCTTACCTCCTTCCCTTCCCCACAGCACCTGTATATATGCATATATGTTTGTACAGATTTATTACTCTATTTATTTATTTATTTTACTTGTACATATCTATTCTATTTATTTTATTTTGTTAGTATGTTTGGTTTTGTTCTCTGTCTCCCCCTTTTAGACTGTGAGCCCACTTTTGGGTAGGGACTGTCTCTATATGTTGCCAATTTGTACTTCCCAAGCGCTTAGTACAGTGCTCTGCACATCGTAAGCGCTCAATAAATACAGTTGATGATGATGATGATGTTTCCCCTGCGTGCACAGCACTGTACTAAGTGCTTGGGAAAGTACGTACAACAGTAAACAGCCACATTCCCTGCCCACAACGAACTTACAGTCTGGAGGCAGGGGAGACAGGCATCTTATCCTTATAATAATAATGATTCTAGTATTTGTTAAGCGCTTATTATGTGCCAGGCACTGCACTAAGCGCTGAGGGTGGATAAAAGGAAATCAGGTTGGTCACAGGCCTTGTCCTGCAGATGGATACATTGCCTGCCCACTATGAGACTGCAAGCTTCCTGAAGGCAGAAAACGTGTCTACTTATTCTGCCTATTTTGTCATCTGCCCTCCTATAGAAAGCCATTGAGGTTTTCTATTATCATTGTCTCCTCCACCACCCCATTAAAGGGTAAATTTCTTGAGGCTGAGGAGCATGTCTTTTGCTTCTAATGTACTCTTCCATAAATAATATAATAAGAAGTCATATTTGTTACACATTTTCTTAATCCACTGTTGGGTAGGGACTGTCTCTATTTGTTGCCAACTTGTACTTCCCAAGCGCTTAGTACAGTGCTCTGTACACAGTAAGCGCTCAATAAATATGATTGATTGATTAATCCCCATTTTTCAATCCCTGTTCCCCCTTTTACTTACTGTGAGTCCCACATGGACCCGATTATCTTGTAATTAGTCCCACACGGAGCATAGTGCTTGGCACATAGTGCTTAACAAATACCACAATTCTTATCATTATTATTACGAGGTAACAAGAGGCCCAGAGAAGTGAAGTGACTTGCCCGAGGTCACCCAGCAGACACGGGCTGAATGCAGTGACTCCTCAGGGTTACCTGAGGGGAGGCCTGCGTGGACACAGTGTGATGGACAAAGTGGCCACCCCGGGTTGGGGTAACGGAGGACATTGGAAAGGAAATGTTAGCAGCCACCGTGGCGTTAGCGTATCTAGACGCTGAGCAGCGTGGCTCAGTGGAGAAGAGCACGGGCTTTGGAGTCAGAGGTCATGGGTTCGAATCCCGGCTCCGCCGCATGTCTGCTGTGTGACCTTGGGCAGGCCACTTAACTTCTCTGAGCCTCAGTTACCTCATCTGTAAAATGGGGATTAAGACTGTGAGCCCCATGTGGGACAACTTGATCACCTTGTATCCACCCCCAGCGCTTAGAACAGTGCTCTGCACATAGTAAGCACTTAACAAATGCCATTATTATTATTATTAGACACTGAGCTGGAGAGCTAGAGATCCAGGCCTCAGGAGGGGACATCAGCGATAATTACATCGTGGATTTAATTAACACTCAGGCCCGTGGTTGTGATGGTGGCATGTACCAGGAGAGGCATAGCGGGAGATGGCAGGTAATAATAATATCATCATAACAATTATGATGATGATGGTATTTGTTAAGCTTTTAGACTGTGAGCCCACTGTTGGGTAGGGACTGTCTCTATATGTTGCCAACTTGTACTTCCCAAGCGCTTAGTACAGTGCTCTGCACACAGTAAGCGCTCAATAAATACGATTGATGATGATGATGATGATGATGATGAGTAAGCGCTCAATAAATATGATTGATTGATTAAGCGCTTACTATGTGCAGAGCACTGCTCTAAGCGCTGGGGAGGATACAAGGTAACCAGGTCGTCCCACTGGGGGCTCCCAGTCTTCATCCCCATTTTACAGATGAGGTAAATGAGGCGCAGAGAAGTGAAGTGACTTGCCCAAAGCCACCCAGCTGACAGTTGGCGGAGCCAGGATTTGAACCCATGACCTCTGACTCCAAAGCCCGGGCTCTTTCCACCGAGCCACGCTGCTTCCCTGTTCTACAGTTCCCTGTAGTCCCCCGGGGAGCCGCGGGGCCTAGTGGCAAGAGCCCGGGCCTGGGAATCAGAGGACCTGGGTTCTAATCCTCACTCCGTCTCTTGTCTGCTGTGTGACCTTGGGCAAGTCGGTTCCTTCATCTGTAAAATGGGGGTTCAATTCCTGTTCTCCCACCTACTTACATTGTGAACCCTGTGTGGGACTGTCCGACCAGATTATCTTGTATCTCCCCCCACATTTAGAAGAGTACTTGACACATAGTAAGTGCTTAACGAATATTTGCTTTATTTTTTGTTTTATTAAACATTTACTATGTGCCAAGTACTACACTGGGCACTGGGGTAGATAAAGATAATCCTGGTCCCACATAGGGCTCACAATCTTAATCCCCATTTTTCATAAGAGGTAACTGAGGCCCAGAGACGTTAATTGACTTGTCCTAGGTCACACAGCAGACAAGAGGCAGAGCGGATTAATAATAATAATAATAATGATGGCATTTATTAAGCGCTTACTATATGCACTGTTCTTAGTACAGTGCTCTGCACATAGTAAGCGCTCAATAAATACAATTGATGATGATGTTCTAAGTAATGAGGAGGTTACAAGGCGATCAGGTTGCCCCACGGGGGGCTCACAGTCTTAATCCCCATTGTAGAGATGAGGTAACTGAGGAACAGAGAAGTTAAGTGACTTGCCCAAAGCCACCCAGCTGACAATTGGCGGAACCGGGATTTGAACCCCTAACCTCTGCCTCCAAAGCCCATGCTCTTTCCACTGAGCCACACTGCTTCCCCTCACTCCCAGGCCCGTCCTCTTTCCACTAGGTCTTGCTGCATCTCAAATGCCAAAAATCATTATTATTATTATTATTATTATTAGCTCTTTAAGGGGAACTCCTGAACTGATACTCTCCAGAAACTACCCAGGGAAAGTCTGAGGTCACAAGAATTCCAAAGTGGGAAGCGATCCCTAGGTCATGAGGTCCGATCCCCTGCTCCACGCAAGTGAACGACTACACCATCTATTTGGGGGTAGCAATAGTATTATCATACTATTATTAATAATAACAATTAATAATAATTGTAGTATTTGTCAAGCGCTTACTACGTGGCAAGCACTGTACTAAGCACTGTGGAAGACAGTGCTCTGCACACAGTAAGCGCTTAATAAATACTATTGCAACTGTTGAATGCTATTACTACCATCTCCCACTGCTGGCTTGCCATGTTCAATCAATCAGTCAATCAATCGTATTTATTGAGCGCTTACTGTGCGCAGAGCACTGTACTAAGCGCTTGGGAAGTACAAGTTGGCAACATATAGAGACAGTCCCTACCCAACCGTGGGCTCACAGTCTAAAAGGGGGAGACAGAGAACAAAACCAAACATACTAACAAAATAAAATAAATAGAATAGATATGTACAAGTAAAATAAATAAATAGAGTAATAAATATGTACAAACATATATGCATATATACAGGTGCTGTGGGGAAGGGAAGGAGGTTCCACTAGTTCCACTTCTGGTAGCTGGAAAGTTCTCCTTGAAGTCTAATCTAAATCCATCCCGCTTCTTCTTGTTCCTTAAATTCCCTACCCACCCCAACTCTGAGCCTGAGCCTGGCTTCCGAGTGAGGTGGAGAGCTCGAAGCCAGGGGAAGGGGAGGAAAGGAGAGGGAAGGGGAGGAAGGGAATCCAGGAGGAATTTCGCTGACTGCCGGACTCCAATAGGGAATGTTACCAGCTGGAGAAAGCTGATCTTGGGAGCGTAGAAGTTCAGAGTCTAAGGGGGAAAAAAAGGGATCTGAAGAGACCATTAATTTAAGGCCCTACTGAGAGCTCACCTCCTCCAGGAGGCCTTCCCAGACTGAGCCCCTTCCTTCCTCTCCCCCTCATCCCCCTCTCCATCCCCCCATCTTACCTCCTTCCCTTCCCCACAGCACCTGTATATATGCATGTACATATTTATTACTCTATTTATTTATTTTACTTGTACATATCTATTCTATTTATTTTATTTTGTTAGTATGTTTGGTTTTGTTCTCTGTCTCCCCCTTTCAGACTGTGAGCCCGCTGTTGGGTAGGGACTGTCTCTATCTGTTGCCAACTTGTACTTCCCAAGTGCTTAGTACAGTGCTCTGCACACAGTAAGCGCTCAATAAATACGATTGATGATGATGATGATGATTTAACTGTATTTATTGAGAGCTTACTGTGTGCAAAGCACTGTACTAAGTGCTTGGAAAGTACAATACGGCAATAAAGAGAGACAATCCCTGCCCACAGTGGGCTCACAGGCTCCCTGTTTTCAGTTGGGCACAGAATGTTATCCTCCCAAAAAGATTCTCCTGAATTTAAATATCCTCACTGAGGCAGAGAGTTCCCAGCTTCTTCCAGCTTCTGAAAAGCAGCGTGGCTCAGTGGAAAGCGCACGGGCTTGGGAGTCAGTGGTCATGGGTTCAAATCCTGCCTCCACCAACTGTCAGCTGTGTGACTTTGGGCAAGTCACTTAACTTGTGTGTTAAGTTACCTCATCTGTAAAATGGGGATGGAAACAGCCCCCCGTGGGACAACCTGATCACCTTGTGACCTCCTGAGTGCTTAGAACACTGTTTTGCACATAGTAGGCGCTTAATAAATGCCATCATTATTATTCTCCCAGCCCCTCCTGGCTCACTATCTTTTGAGTCTGACCCCAATCCCTGTTGCTGCAGTTTGAGGTGGCTGTTGAGGGAAAGAGGGAAGACAAAAGCGGTGCAGGGAGAAGCAGCACGGCCTAGGGGATAGAGCTCGGGCCTGGGGGTCAGAAGGACCTGGGTTCTAATCCCGGGTCAGCCACTCGTCTGCTGCGCGACCATGGGCGAGTCACTTCCCTGCTCTGGGCCTCTGTTCCCTCATCTGACAAATAATAATAATAATAATGGCATTTATTAAGCGCTTACTACGTGCAGAGCACTGTTCTAAGCACTGGGGAGGTTACAAGATGATCAGCTTGTCCCACGGGGGGCTCACAATCCTATTCCCCATTTTACAGATGAGGGAACTGAGGCCCAGAGAAGCGAAGTGACTTGCCCAAAGTCACACAGCTAATTGGTAGAGCCGAGATTCGAACCCATGAACTCTGCCTCTAAAGCCCGGGCTCTTTCCACTGAGCCACGCAAATGGGGATTAAGACTGTGAGCCTTATGTGGGACAGGGATTGTGCCCAACTTCATTACTTTGTATCTACCTCCGTGCTCAGTACGGTGGCTGGCACATAGTGAGCGCTTAAGAAATACCGTTAAAAAAAAAATATGGCAGAGTTGTAGTTTGGGGCACCGGAGCTGGTGCGGGGAAGAGGCAGACAGCCGGGTACACCTGGCTCCAGGGGCAGGTGGAAATGGGCATCGGCGGGCACCCTGCCAACCCCCAGCCCATGATTTCCTGCAGCATAGAGAAGCAGCGTGGCTCAGTGGAAAGAGCCCGGGCTTTGGGCTTCAAATCCCAGCTCCATTAAATGTCAGCTGTGTGACTTCGGACAAGTCACTTCACTTCTCTGGGCCTCAGTTACCTCATCAGTAAAATGGGGATTAAGATTGTGAGCCCCCCGTGGGACAACCTGATCGCCTTGCAACCTCCCCCGTGCTTAGAACAGTGCTTTGCACATAGTGCTTTTTAGACCGTGAGCCCACTGTTGGGTAGGGACTGTCTCTATATGTTGCCAGTTTGTACTTCCCAAGCGCTTAGTACAGTGCTCTGCACACAGGAAGCGCTCAATAAATACGATTGATGATAGTAAGCGCTTAATAAATGCCATCATTATTATTATTATGTTATTACACGTGCCAGGTGGGGTGGGAGCCATCGGCCCTCTCCGCCTCCCCAGCGTGTGCATCATTCACTGGCCACCCCCTGCCAGACTCAGCCACTTCAGGACATAACAGAGGGACCACGTTCCACCCCAGACACGGCTGCATCCTCCCCCTCTCCGCATCGGCCTGACAGGGGATGTGAGGGAAGTGGAAGAGAAACCGCTAGAAATGAGTTTTTCGATTAATATTTAATATGTCAAAGTAATAAATAGCCCTTCACGGAGTGGGGGACGGGGGGGAAGAGAAAGAGGGAAAGGGTCTGGTTTACAAAAAAAAAGGGAGAGACCCACCTCCCCTCAAGTCTTCCCAGGGCAGGGGGAGACCGAGCCTACGGGGGGTTGCTGAGGGGAGGAGAGGGTGGGAGCACGCGCGCGTTTGTATAGCTGGATGGGGGGGACCCCATCCGTCAGTCCAGCGGACTCTGGCATTCCCGGCATTCCCGCATGTCGTCGCAATAATTCTCGATCTGGATGGTGACGGTGTGGAAGTTGAACAGGCCCTGCAGCTTGGTGTTGGCTTCCTTCAGCACGGCTTGGGGGTCCGTGTTCCGGGCTGCGGGGTCAAGGGGCGATGGGGACGGTCAGGGCTTCCCGGAGGCGGCGGCAGACCCCCCCCCCGCCCAACCCCGATCTTGCCCCCCGGGGGTCCCCCGGCTTACCGATGGCGATGTGGACCGAGAGCACGGGCTGGGAAACGGTCAAGGCCCAGATGTGGAGGCTGTGCAGGGCGGCCACGCCCTGGACCGACAGCAGCAGGTCCCGCACGGTGTTGAAGTCCACCCCCTTGGGGGTTGCTGGGAAATAATAATAATAATGATGGCATTTCTTAAGCGCTTACTATGTGCAAAGCACTGTCTTAAGTGCTGGGGAGGATACAAGGTGATCGGGTTGTCCCATGTGGGACTCACAGTCTTAATCCCCGTTTTACAGATGAGGTAACTGAGAAGTTAAGTGACTTGCCCAAGGTCACACAGCAGACATGTGGCAGAGCCAGGATTAGAACCCGTGACCCCTGACTCCCAAGCCCGGGCTCTTTCCATCGAGCCACTCTGAGTGGCCGCCTTCATCCCAGCCCAACAGAGAGGGGGGCTCGGGGGCTGGGACCCTGCCCCGGGGGGTGGTCCGGTCGCCCTGCCTCGTCTTGTGGTTGGCTAGAGTTAATGATAGCATTTATTAATTGCTTACTATTGGCTCCGCCAATTGTCAGCTGTGTGACTTTGGGCAAGTCACTTCACTTCTCTGTGCCTTTGTTACCTCATCTGTAAAATGGGGATGAAGACTGTGAGCCCCCTGTGGGACAACCAGATTACCTTGTATCCCCCCAGCGCTTAGAACAATGCTTTGCAATCAATCATATGTATTGGGCGCTTACTGTGTGCAGAGCACTGTACTAAGCGCTTGGGAAGTACAAGTTGGCAACATATAGAAACAGTCCTTACCCAACAGTGGGCTCACAGTCTAAAAGGGGGAGACAGAGAACAAAACCAAACATACTAACAAAATAAAATAAATAGAATAGATAGGATAGAGATTTGCACATAGTAAGCGCTTAATAAATACCATTATTATTATTACTATGTGCAAAGCACTGTTCTAAGCACTGGGGAGATTACAAAGTGATCAGGTTGTCCCATGCGGGGATAAAGCTGGGCCAGAGGGTCTGCGGAAGACTTCCGCGGAGGCCTGGCTGCCGGTCCTGCTCCGCCTCCTTTCCCCGGGAGACCTTGGCCAAGTCCCCTTCCTTAGGCCTCAGTTTTCAATCAATCAATCAATCGTATTTATTGAGCGCTTACTGTGTGCAGAGCACTGTACTAAGCGCTTGGGAAGTACAAGCTGGCACCTTCCCCATCCGCAAGGTGGGCAGGTAGGCTTCTTGGCGACTCACACAAACTGCTGGGCTTGGGATTTGAGATGGGAGTTCTTGCTCTCTCCCCCTCCTCCTCCTTCCATTATTGCATCTCTCTCTCTCTCTTTCTTTCAATTTCTCTCTCTGTTCTTATGCCAATTTGACCCCGGATGACCGGGAAGCGCAAGGCCCCCCGAAGCCCTTCCGCTACCCGGAATTGCCAGTGCCCGTGGGCAGGCCCTGGCAGGCTGGCGACGCTGCTGGGGTCAGATTCACCACGGCCGAGCCAGTAGAACGGCTTCGCCAGCCAGCGGAAGGGGAGAGTCTTGCTCGCCTGCCCGCTTACCCCCTTCGACCCATCCTCCCCAGCTCGAAATTATTCATTCATTCGACCCATCATTCAGTGTCTGCCTCCCCAGCTCGAAATGATTCATTCATTCATTCAACCGTATTTAGTGAGCGCTTACTGTGCGCAGAGCACTGGACTAAGCGCTTGGGAAGTCCAAGTCGGCAACATATAAAAACGGTCCCTACCCAACAGTGGGTTCACAGTCTAGAAGGGGGAGACAGACAACAAAACATATTAACAAAATAAAATAAATAGAATAAACATGTACAAATAAGTAAATAAAGAGTAACATAAGATAAATAAATATTCATTCATTCAATCGTATTTAGTGAGCGCTTACTGTGTGCAGAGCACTGGACTAAGCGCTTGGGAAGTACAAGTCGGCAACCTATAGAGACGGTCCCTACCCAACAGTGGGTTCACGGTCTAGAAGGGGGAGACAGACAACAAAACATATTAACAAAATAAAATAAATAGAATAAACATGTACAAATAAGTAAATAAAGAGTAATATAAGATAAATAAATAAATAGAGTAATACACATGGTAAGAGCGCGCTGCGGGACAAGGCCTGCGTCCAACCCGATCTCCTTGGGCGCTACCCAAGGACGCTGAAAATTATTTCAGCGTCTGCCGCCCCAGCTAGATCGGGAGCTGCCTGAGGGCAGGGATTGTGTCTCCTAACTCGACATATTTATTACTCTATTTATTTATTTTACTTGTACGTATCTATTCTATTTATTTTATTTTGTTAATATGTTTTGTTTTGTTCTCTGTCTCCCCCTTCTAGACTGAGAGCCCACTGTTGGGTAGGGACCGTCTCTATATGTTGCCAACTTGGACTTCCCAAGCGCTTAGTACAGTGCTCTCCACACAGTAAGCGCTCAATACGATTGATTGATTGATTGATTGAGCCCACTGTTGGGTAGGGACCGTCTCTATATGTTGCCAACTTGGACTTCCCAAGCGCTTAGTACAGTGCTCTGCACACAGTAAGCGCTCAATACGATTGATTGATTGATTGACTGAATTTACCCAGGCGTCTAGGACAGTGCTTTGCACCAATCGCTCAGTACACGCCAGTGGGCTCCTGAGCCTCCTCATCTTAGAGAGGCAGTGTGGCTCAGTGGAAAGAACATGGGCTTTGGAGCCAGAGGTCATGGGTTCAAATCCCGGCTCCGCCACTTGTCAGCTGTGTGACTTTGGACAAGTCACAACTTCTCTGGGCCTCAGCTACCTCATCTGTAAAATGGGGATTAAGACTCTGAGCCCCTCGTGGGACCACCTGATCACCTTGTAACCTCCCCAGCGCTTAGAACAGTGCTTTGCACATAGTAAGCACTTAATAAACGTCATTATTATTATTATTATCTGCCAGAGTAACCCTCCCCATCCCCACAGGCAGGCAGGGGGTGGGAAAGGGAGAAGGGGTGGGATTGGGGCCTACCTTCCATCAGCACGAGGAGGACGTCCCGGAGGATGGTCAGTGTCGTCCCCAACACCAGGATCGAGAACAAGAAGGTGCAGACGGGGTCCATGAACTTAAACTCGGGCTGGAAGGTGAGAGCGGAGACAGCACGGCTTACTGGACAGAGCCCAGGGCCTGGGAATCACAAGGACCTGGGTTCTAATCCCGGCTCCGCTAACTTGTCTACTGCGTGACCTTGGGCAAGTCGCTTCACTTCTGTAGGTCTCGGTTATCTCATCTGGAAAAAGGGGATTAAGACAGAGAGCCCCGTGTAGGGCAGGGACTGTGTCCAACCTGATTAATAATGATGGCATTTGTTAAGCGCTTACTTTGTGCCAAGCGCTGTTCTAAGTGCTGGGGTAGATCAGTGCTCAGCGCTTAAAACAGTGCTCAGTGCTTAGAACAGTGCTTGGCACATAGTAAGCACTTAATAAGCCTTCCCAGACTGAGACCCTTCCTTCCTCTCCCCCTCGTCCCCCTCTCCATCGCCCCCATCTTACCTCCTTCCCTTCCCCTCAGCACCTGTATATATGTATAGATGTTTGTACATATTTATTACTCTATTTATTTATTTTACTTGTACATATCTATTCTATTTATTTTATTTTGTTAGTATGTTTGGTTTCGTTCTCTGTCTCCCCCTTTTAGACTGTGAGCCCACTGTTGGGTAGGGACTGTCTCTATATGTTGCCAACTTGTAATTCCCAAGCGTTTAGTACAGTGCTCTGCACACAGTAAGCGCTCAATAAATTCAATTGAATGAATGAATGAACAATAAACAGACACATTCCCTGCTCACAATGAATATTTGTTACGTGCTTACTATGTGCCAGGAGCCGTACTAAGCACTGGGGTAGATCCAACAGCGGGGCTCAGTGGAAAGAGCCCGGGCTTTGGAGTCAGAAGTCATGGGTTCAAATCCCTGCTCCGCCAATTGTCAACTGTGTGACTGTGTGACTGCACTTCTCTGGGCCTCAGTTACCTCATCTGTAAAATGGGGATGAAGACTGTGAGCCCCCCCATGGGACAACCTGATCACCTTATAACCTCCCCGGCGCTTAGAGCAGTGCTTTGCACATAGTAAGCGCTTAATAAATGCCGTCATCGTTATTATTTTCCGAGCTAATCAGGTGGGACACAGTCCCTGCCCCACATAGGGCACCCTGCCTCGACCCCCATTTTACAGATGAGGTGACTGAGGCCCACAGAGAAGTCACACAGCAGATGAGAGGCGGAGTCGGGATTAGAACCCAGGTCCTTCTGACCCCAAGGCCCACGCTGTAGCCTGTAGGCCCCACTCTCAGGGGAGAGGCCCGGCTCACCTTGAAGAAGATGACGAAGGCGGCCACCATGACACCGATGCTCTGCAGGAGGTCCCCCACCACGTGGATGAAGGCTGCCCGGACGTTGGGGTTCTCCTGCCTATCTCCGTGGCCCCCGTGACTGTGCCCGTGTCCAGACTGGTGCAGGGTGAGCCCCATACTGAACGATAAGCAAAATCGACCAGTGGCATTTATTAATCAATCAATCGTATTTATTGAGCGCTTACTGCGTGCAGAGCACTGGACTAAGCACTTGGGAAGTACAAGTCGGCAACAGATAGAAGCGGTCCCTACCCAACAGTGGGCTCACAGGCTAGAAGGGGGAAACGGAGAACAAAACCAAACATACTAACAAAATAAAGTAAATAGAATAGATGTGTACAAGTAAAATAAATAAATGGAGTAATAAATATGTACAAATCGTATTTATTGAACGCTTACTGTGTGCAGAGCACTGTGCTAAGCGCTTGGGAAGTACAAGGTGGCAACATAGAGAGGCGGTCCCTACCCAACAGTGGGCTCACAGGCTAGAAGGGGGAGACAGAGAACAAAACCAAACCTATTAATAAAATAGAATAAATAGAATAGATATGCACAAGTAAAATAAATAAATAAATAAATAGAGTAATAAATATGTACAAGTCGTATTTAGTGAGCGCTTACTGTGTGCACAGCACTGTGCTAAGCGCTTGGGAAGTACAAGGTGGCAACATATAGAGGCGGTCCCTACCCAACAGCGGGCTCACAGGCTAGAAGGGGGAGACAGAGAACAAAACCAAAACATACTAACAAAATAGAATAAATAGAATAGATATGTACAAGTAAAATAAATAAATAAATAAATAGAGTAATAAATATGTACAAATCGTATTTAGTGAGCGCTTACTGTGTGCAGAGCACTGTGCTAAGCGCTTGGGAAGTACAAGGTGGCAACATATAGAGGCGGTCCCTACCCAACAGCGGGCTCACGGGCTAGAAGGGGGAGACAGAGAACAAAACCAAACATACTAACAAAATAGAATAAATAGAATAGATATGTACAAGTAAAATAAATAAATAAATAAATAAATAGAGTAATAAATATGTACAAATCGTATTTAGTGAGCGCTTACTGTGTGCAGAGCACTGTGCTAAGCGCTTGAGAAGTCCAAGGTGGCAACATATAGAGACAGTCCCTACCCAACAGTGGGCTCACAGTCTAGAAGGGGGAGACAGAGAACAAAACCAAACATATTAAGCGCCCATTGCGTACAGATCACCGAACCCAGCACTTGGGAGCGTACAAAAGGGTTAGAAAACACGATCCCTGCCCTTATAATAATAACGACGGTATTTGTTAAGTGCTTACTATGTGCCAAGCACTGTTCTAAGCGCTGGGGTAGATACAAGGTAATCAGGTTGTCCCAAGTGGGGCTCACTGTCTTCATCCCCATTTTACAGATGAGGGCACTGAGGCCCAGAGAAGTGAAGTGACTTGCCCAAAGTCACACAGCTGACAATTGGTGGAGCGGGGATTTGAACCCATGACCTCTGACTCCAAAGCTCACTGCCTTCATCCCCATTTTACAGACGAGGGAACTGAGGCACAGAGAAGTTAAGTGACTTGCCCAAAGTCACACAGCTGACAAGTGGCGGAGCCGGGATTAGAACCCACGACCTCCGACTCCCAAACCCATGGAGTTTATAGCCTGATGGGGGGGAGATGTGGCCTAGTGGATAGATCACTGGTCTGTCTGAAGGATCTGGGTTCTAATTCCAGCTCCGCCACTTGTCTCTTGTGTGACCCTGGGCAAGTCACTTCACTTCTCTGGGCCTCAGTTTCCTCATCTGTAAAATGGGGCTTAAGACAGTGAGCCTCATGTGGGACAGGGACTGTGTCCAACCAGATTACCTAGTATCTACCCCAGTGGTTAGAATGGTGGGGGGACACTTAGTAAGCACTTAATAAATACCATCATTATTATTATTATTATTACTCAGGTAAATTACAGGAGGAGGAAGAATCATTCATTCGTTCATTCAGTGATATTTATTGAGTGCTTACTGTGTGCAAAGTCACACAAGTCCAGCGCTTAGAACAGTGCTTTGCACATAGTACTCGCTTAATGAATGCCATTGTTATTATTATGATTATGATTATTATTATTATTATTACAAGTGGTAGAGCTGGAATTAGAATCCCAGGTCCATGCACTATCCAGAGAAGCAGCATGGCTCAGTGGAAAGAGCCGGGGCTTGGAAGCCAGAGGTCATGGGTTCTAATCCCCGCTCTGCCACTTGTCAGCTGTGTGACTTTGGGGAAAGTCATTTAACTTCTCTGTGCCTCAGTTACCTCATCTGTAAAATGGGGATTAAGACTGTGAGCCCCCTGTGGGACAACCTGATCACCTTAGAACAGTGCTTGGTCATTTGGGCAAGTCATTTAACTTCTCTGTGCCTCAGTTACCTCATCTGTAAAACGGGGATTAAGACTGTGAGCCCCATGTGGGACAACCTGATTACCTTAGAACAGTGCTTGGTCATTTGGGCAAGTCATTTAACTTCTCTGTGCCTCAGTTACCTCATCTGTAAAATGGGGATTAAGACTGTGAGCCCCATGTGGGACAACCTGATTACCTTAGAACAGTGCTTGGTCATTTGAGCAAGTCATTTAACTTCTCTGTGCCTCAGTTACCTCATCTGTAAAATGGGGATTAAGACTGTGAGCCCCATGTGGGACAACCTGATTACCTTAGAACAGTGCTTGGTCATTTGAGCAAGTCATTTAACTTCTCTGTGCCTCAGTTCCCTCATCTGTAAAATGGGGATTAAGACTGTGAGCCCCACGTGGGACAACCCGATCACCTTAGAACAGTGCTTGGTACATAGTAAGCGCTTAACAAATGCCATCATCATTATTATTATTAGGCCACGGATAGTAGAAAGTATTGACACAGCCCCAGCTCGTAAGAAACTTCCACTCTAATGGGGGAGACAGAGCTAGAGAAATGACAATAAAAATAAAAATCACTGAAACTTCATGGGGAGGCTTTGAGACTCCTCAGGGAAGACGTGTTCAAGTATGTGATGATAATAATAATAATAATAATAATGGCATTTATTAAGCGCTTACTATGTGCAAAGCACTGTTCTAAGCACTGGGGGGTTACAAGGAGATCAGGTTGTCCCACGGGGGGCTCACAGTCTTAATCCCCATTTTACAGATGAGGGAACTGAGGCCCCGAGAAGTTAAGTGACTTGCCCAAAGTCACACAGCTGATAGCTGGAGGAGCCGGGATTTGAACCCATGACCTCTGACTCCAAAGCCCGGGCTTTTTCCAGGGAGCCACGCTGCTTCTCAATGATGATGATGATGGCATTTGTTAAGCACTCACTATGTGCAAAGCACTGTTCTAAGAGCTGGGGGGATACAAAGGTGATCAGGTTGCCCCACGCGGGGCTCAGTCTTAATCCCCATTTTACAGATGAGGGAACTGAGGCTCAGAGAACTGAAGTGACTTGCCCAAGGTCACACAGCAGGCGTGTGGCAGAGCCTGGATTCAAACCCATGACCTCTGACTCCAAAGCCCGTACTCTTTCCACTGAGCCACGCTGCTCTGCACACAGTAAGCGCTCAATAAATACGACTGAATGAATGAATGTGGTGAGCCAGAGACCAAGCATCCCCCCCTTCCCTACTCCAACTCCTCCTCTACTTATTACATACAACTAGTTACATACATAGCTACCACCTCTCTTGAATTGCACTCTTCCAAGAGCTTAGTAAAGTGCTCTGCATACAGAAAGAGCTCAGTAAATAGCATTCACTGACTGAATGGGCTGTATGCCCTGGGGTCACTGAACCTAGGGTGGGGGATGGAGGAGAGAGAGTGGGTCAATGTAGCCCCCAAAGGAGGGTGGAGGCCAGGGGGCTCTCCTAGAAAGCAGACTTGAATGCATTTGGTACAGTGCTCTGCACAATAGTAAGCGCTCAATAAATACCATTGATTGGTTAAAGTGTTAGATCTGCTCCAGGAGAGGGAGAGCGAGAATGAGAACATATATTCATTCATTCATTCATTCATACAGTGCTCTGCACGATAGTAAGCGCTCAATAAATACCACTGATTGGTTAAAGTGTTAGATCTGCTCCAAGAGAGGGAGAGCGAGAATGAGAACATATATTCATTCATTCATTCAATCGTATTTACTGAGCGCTTACTGTGTGCAGAGCACTGGACTAAGCGCTTGGGAAGTCCAAGTTGGCAACATCTAGAGACGGTCCCTACCCAACAGCGGGCTCACAGTCTAGAAGGGGGAGACAGAGAACAGAACATATTAACAAAATAAAATAAATAGAATAAATATGTATATAACTGAGACAAGGCATGGGAGAGGGAAGTTGTTTAGCCTCCCTCCCAGCCACAAAAAAAAGTAAAATAAAAGAATTGGCTCATTTTTATTAGTACAGTGCTGTGCACACAGTAAGCACTCAATAAATACGATTGAATGAATGAATGAATTTTTAAAACTCATTATCCAGGATGGTGGACTCTGGCCCCGCCTACCCCAGTTTTATTCATTCATTCATTCAATCGTATTTATTGAGTGCTTACTGTGTGCAGAGCACTGTACTAAGTGCTTGGGAAGTACAAGTCGGCAACATATAGAGACGGTCCCGACCCAACAGTGGGCTCACAGTCTATCATTCACTCATTCAATCGTATTTATTGAGCGCTCACTGTGTGCAGAGCACTGTACTAAGCGCTTGGGAAATACAATTCAGCAACTAATAGAGACAATCCCTGCCCACAACGGGCTCACAGTCTAGAGGCTGAAGTTTTAGGCCTCCCTTTCATTCATTCATTCAATCGTATTTATTGAGCTCTTACCGTGTGCAGAACACTGTACTAAGCGCTTGGGAAGTACAACATATAGAGACGGTCCCTACCCAACAGCGGGCTCACAGTCTATCATTCACTCATTCAATCGTATTTATTGAGCTCTTACCGTGTGCAGAACACTGTACTAAGCGCTTGGGAAGTACAACATATAGAGACGGTCCCTACCCAACAGCGGGCTCACAGTCTATCATTCACTCATTCAATCGTATTTCTTGAGCGCTTACCGTGTGCAGAGCACTGTACTAAGCGCTTGGGAAATACGATTCAGCAACTAATAGAGACAATCCCGGCCCACAACGGGCTCACAGTCTAGAGGATGAGGTTTTAGGCCTCCCTTTCATTTATTCAATCATATTTATTGAGCTCTTACCGTGTGCAGAGCACTGTACTAAGCGCTTGGGAAGTACAAGTCGGCAACATATAGAGACGGTCCCTACCCAACAGCGGGTTCACAGTCTATCATTCACTCATTCAATCGTATTTATTGAGCGCTTACCTTGTGCAGAGCACTGTACTAAGCGCTTGGGAAATATGATTCAGCAACTAATAGAGACAATCCCTGCCCACAGCGGGCTCACAATCTAAAGGATGAGGTTTTAGGCCTCCCCTTCATCCATTCAGTCCTATTTGAGCCCTTCCTGTGTGTGCAGAGCACTGTACTAAGCACTTGGGATAATTCAATACAACAATAAACGGACAGATTCCCTCCCTCTGAAGCCCCAGAGCCCCACCAACGCGAGGAAACGGGGCTGTGCACATAGTAAGCGCTCAATAAATATGATTGATGATGATGGTCACAGCCCCCACCTCCTTCAGGCCTTTCCCCCCAACCCGGCCAGCCCCCTCCCCAGGATGGGACCCCCGGCCGGGCCCGCCTGGGACAGCCGAGCCCACACACTCACATGAAGTTCACGGCCACGGCACAGGCAGAGGTGATCAGCATGGTCTCGCTTTGGATCTCGTACTTCCCGGAGATCAGCCGCTGCACCGCCAGGTAGACCAGCACTCCGGTCACCACCCAGATGGACAGCACGGACACCAGGGCTCCCAGGATCTCTGAGGACCAATCCGTCCCCACAGCATTCAGGAAAAACAGGGGTTGGGAATGGCGTCCTTGTCACCCCCCACAATGACATCCTGTGGGCCTAGCATTTTGGGGGAGCCCATGGCCTTTGATTCAGAGGACACGATCAGGAGAGCCCCGCTCGGGTCGGACGTTGACTGTGCCTCGACTTCCCCAGTCCCCTCTGAGGCTCTATGGGATGGCGAGGAATTGGGGGGACGGCCAAGTCCCTGACCATCCCCCTGCCAAGCTGTTAAATCACGCGACTGTTCAAGACGGCCAGGAGACCACCGCCCTCGTCGGCTCCCTATCGCCCAAACTTTCTGGTTTTGGTTGCTGGGCGGGTGGCCATCCAGAGGAAAAGAACTGAACCGACTGTTTGGGGTGTAGGGTGTGGGGAGGGTGGTGTCCCTGAAAAAATAATAATTGTGGTATTTATTAAGCACTTACCATGTGCCAGATACTGTACTAAGCGCCGGAGTGCATACAAGCAAAGTCGGGATGGACACAGTTCCTGTCCCCCATGGGGCTCACAGTCTCACTCCCCATTTTAAGATGAGGGAACTGAGGAACAGGGAAGTGAAGTGACTCGACCAAGGTCACACAGGAGACAAGTGGTAGAGCTGGAATTAGAACCCATGACCTTCTGACTCCAGGTTCGGGCTCCATCGTCCACACCAAGCTGAAGATGAAGCCAGATGAGGCCCACAGCTCACTAGATCCCCTTCCCCCCTGTCTGTGATCATTTCCTTCCTTCTAATCTGTAAGTTCCTTAGGGCCAGGGAACGCAGCCGCTGATTCTGTTCTATTGTCCTCTCCCAAGCGCTTAGTACAGTGCTCTGCACTCAGTAAGCGCTCAGTAAATACCACAGATTGATTGAATGTGAGTGTTGGGGATTGACTGCTGCTAGCTGGGGATTCCTTGGGCCCGGAAGGAGGAGCTGGGGGTGCTTAGGTCAGGGCATGGCCCAGTGGAAAGAGCACGGTCATGGGTTCAAATCCCAGCTCTGCCAATTGTCAGCTGTGTGACTTTGGGCAAGTCACTTCACTTCTCTGGGCTTCAGTTACTTCATCTGTAAAATGGGGATGAAGACTGTGAGCCCCACATGGGATGACCTGATCACCTTGTACCCTCCCCAGCGCTTAGAACAGTGCTTTGCACATAGTAAGCACTTAATAAATGCCATTATTATTATTATTATTATTATCTGCCAGAGCTGGTTAGAGCTCAAGCCTCCTCCAAGAGACCTTCCCTGACTAAGGCCTCCATTTCCTCTTCTCCCACTCCCTTTATTCACCCTTCCCTCTGCCCCCAGCACTTACGGATATATCCCTAATTTATTTATATTCTGTCCGTCTCTCCCCACAGACTGAAACCTTTTAGTGGCCAAGGAGTGGGGTCTAGTACAAAGAGCCCGGGCCTGGGAACTGGTTTTTTTTTTATGGTATTTGTTAAGCGCTTACTATGTGCCAAGCCCAACAGTGCCACTTGCCTGCCGTGTGACCTTGGGCAAGTCATTTAACATCTCTGTGCCTCAGTTCCCTCATCTGCAAAATGGGCATAAAATACCTGTGCTCCCTTCCCTCAGTGGAAAGAGCCCGGGCTTTGGAGTCAGAGGTCATGGGTTCAAATCCCGGCTCCGCCAGTTGTCAGCTGTGTGACTTTGGGCAAGTCACTTCACTTCTCTGGGCCTCAGTTACCTCATCTGTAAATTAGGATTAGGACTGTGAGCCCCCCGTGGGAAAACCTGATCACTTCGTAACCTCCCCAGCGCTTAGAACACTGCTTTGCACATAGTAAGCGCTTAATAAATGCCATTATTATTATTATTATTATTAGACCGTGAGCCGCATGTGGGACCTGATTATCTTGTATGTATCCCAGAGTTAGGTACAGTGCTTGGTACATAGTAAGTGCTTAAATACCACAATTATTATTACCAGCTCTGCTATATTATTATATTCTATGCTCCCAAACCCTTAGTACAATGCTCTGTGCACAGTAAATGCTCAATAAATGTGATTGATTGATTGGGGTAGCAGGGAGAAGAGCTCAAGCCCCTACTTTCCGAGGCCCCTCTGAGGCTCTACAAGATGGCAAGGAAATGGGGTGAGGGGCAAGTCACACCCCAAGAAGCAGCGTGGCTCAGTGGAAAGAGCCCGGGCTTTGGAGTCAGAGATCATGGGTTCAAATTCCAGCTCCTCCAACTGTCAGCTGTGTGACTTTGGGCAAGTCACTTCACTTCTCTGGGCCTCAGTTACCTCATCTGTAAAATGAGGAGGATTAAGACTGTGAGCCCCCCGTGGGACAACCTGATCACCTCGTAAACTCCCCAGTGCTTAGAACAGTGCTTCGCACATAGTAAGCGCTTAATAAATGCCACCATTATTACTGAGAAGCAGCGTGGCTCAGTGGAAAGAGCCCGGGCTTTGGAGTCAGAGGTCACGGGTTCAAATCCCGGCTCCTCCAACTGTCGGCTGTGTGACTTTAGGCAAGTCACTTCACTTCTCTGGGCCTCAGTTACCTCATCTGTAAAATGGGGATTAAAACTGTGAGCGCCCCCGTGGGACAACCTGATCACCTTGTAACCTCCCCAGTGCTTAGAACAGTGCTTTGCACATAGTAAGCGCTTAACAAATACCATCAAAAAAAAAAAAGTCCCCACCCACCACCCCGCCAGGCTGTTAAGTCCCCGCGCTGCTCCAGAAGGGCCGGAAGCCCCCAGCCCTCCTCACCGGCTCGTTGCCAGCCGAAGTTCATGGTTTTGGTTGCCGGGCGGGAGGCCATCCAGAGGGAGAAGAGGCTGATGAGCATGCTGGCAAAGTCCGTCAGCAAGTGGGCCGCGTCCGTCATGATGGCCAGACTGTGAGCCAAGTAGCCACCTGATAAGAAAGCGGAGAATAACAGAGAAGCAGCATGGCTTAGTGGATAAAGCGCGGGCCCGAGAGTCAGAAGGATCTGGGTTCTAATCCCGACTGTGAGCCCGTTGTTGGGTAGGGACCGTCTCTATATGTTGCCAACTTGTACTTCCCAAGCGCTTAGTACAGTGCTTTGCACACAGTAAGCGCTCAATAAATACGATTGAGTGAATGAATGAATGACTCCCCACTTGTCTGCGGTGTGACTTGGGGCAAGTCGCTTCACTTCTCTGGGCCCACAGTAAGTGCTCAATAAATATGATTGAGTGAATGAATGAATGAATAACAATAATGATGGCATTTGTTAAGCGCTTACTAGCTGCTTCTTGGGGTGTGACTTGCCCCTCACCCCATTTCCTTGCCATCTCGTAGAGCCTCAGAGGGGCCTGGGAAAGTAGGGGGCTTGAGTTCTTCTCCCTGCGCTTAATAAATGCCACCATTATTACTGAGAAGCAGCGTGGCTCAGTGGAAAGAGCCCGGGCTTTGGAGTCAGAGGTCACGGGTTCAAATCCCGGCTTACTATGTGCAAAGCACCGTTCTAAGCGCTGGGGAGGATACAAGGTTATCAGGTTGTCCCATGTGAGGCTCACAGTCTTAATCCCCATTTTACAGATGAGGGAACTGAGGCCCAGAGAAGTGAAGTGACTTGTCCAAAGTCACACAGCTGACAACTGGCAGAGCCGGGATTTGAACCCGTGACCTCTGGCTCCCAAGCCCGTGCTCTTTCCATTGAGCCACGCTGCTTCTCTAATGAATGACTCCCCACTGCCCACCTGGGGCAAGTCACTTCACTTCTCTGGGCCTCATCTACAAAATGGGGATTGAGACCGTGAGCCCCGTATGGGAAGGGATTGGGTCCAGCCTGATTAGCTTGTATCTACCCCAGTGCTTAATACAGTGCCTGGCACATAGTAAGCATTTGAGTGATTGGAGTGTTTAATACCGTTAATAAAAATAAGACCACAGCACTTAAGTGTGCACTCTGTACCAAGCACTGGGGCAGATTCAAGATAATTGAATCAGACACAGTCTCTGTCCCGCATGGGATTCATAGTCTAAGTAATAATAATAATGACATTTATTAAGCACTTACTATGTGCAAACAATAATAATAATAATGGCATTTATGAAGCACTTACTATGTGCAAATAATAATAATAATAATGGCATTTATGAAGCGCTATGTGCAACGCACTGTTCTAAGCAATGGGGAGATAACAAGGTCTCCTCCTTCTAGACTGTGAGCCCGCTGTTGGGTAGGGACCGTCTCTAGATGTTGCCAACTTGGACTTCCCAAGCGCTTAGTGCAGTGCTCTGCACACAGTAAGCGCTCAATAAATACGATTGAATGAATGAATGAATGAACAAGGTGATCAGGTTGTCCCAGTCAGTCCCCATTTTACAGGTGAGGTAACTGAGGCACAGAGAAGTTAAGTGACTTGCCCAGAGTCACACAGCTGACAATTGGAGGAGCCAGGATTCAAAAGACTGATCACAGGTCTCCTGACTCCCTACTAGGCGGCCTCCTACAATGTACCCGCTCTCATCGCCCATTAGAACCCAGTCTGCTGTCTTCTCTCCCAGTTCTCCATCAAGCTTACCCCCCTCCTTGCCATCAAGAGCCCCCCGTGGGACAACCTGATCACCTTGTAACCTCCCCAGCGCTTAGAACAGGGCTTTGCACATAGTAAGCGCTTAATAAATGCCATTATTATTATTATTATAACCCACGACCTCTGACTCCAAAGCCCGTGCTCTTTCCACTGAGCCATGCTGCACTGGGGAGGTTACAAGGTGATCAGGTTGTCCCATGGGGGGCTCACAGTCTTCATCCCCATTTTACAGATGAGGGAACTGAAGCACAGAGAAGTTAAGTGACTTGCCCAAGGTCACACAGCAAACATTTAGCAAAGCCAGGATTAGAACCCAGGTCCTCGGACTCCCAGGCCCTTGCTCAATCCAGTAGGCCATGCTGCGGCTCTGAGCCTTACGAGCAAAGGAGGAAAGTTGGATAATAATAATAATAATGATGGCATTTATTAAGCGCTTACTATGTGCAAAGCACTGTTCTAAGCGCTGGGGGAGATACAAGGTAATCAAGTTGTCCCACGTGGGGCTCACAGACTTAATCCCCATTTTCCAGATGAGGGAGCTGAGGCCCAGAGAAGTGAAGTGACTTGCCCAAAGTCACACAGCTGACAAGTGGCGGAGCAGGATTCAAACCCATGACCTCTGACTCCAAAGCCCGGGCTCTTTCCACTAAGCCACGGACCCCTCTCCCTCACCCTGGGATTTTGCTCCTGCCTCCAGGCAAGCTACATCAGAAACGGTCCCAGGCTTCCTGGAAGTCTTGATGGGAAGCCAAGGGAACACCTTCCCAAGAGGAACCTGCTCCCCCGGTCTCACCCTTCAAGGTTCAGGAAGTTTTTCCCTTCTACCCCGCATCCCTCTTGCTGTAGTTTCAGCCCACGGTCTCCATTTCCAAGGAGGGTCAAGTGGGTCTGGGAATCAAGGGACTTGGGTTCTAGTCCCGGCTCTGGTCACGTATGACTCTGGCCGAGTCACTCGGCCTCTCTTTTCCCACCTATAAAGGGGATAAGATCTTTATTCATCCTCCCTTTTAAGTTGTGAACCTCTTGTGGGACAGGGATTAGGTCCGACCGGATCGTCTTTCCTTAGTCCAGTGGTTGGCACACGGCGCTGAATAGATTGCATGGCATTCCCGAGCGGAACGAACCAGACATTCCCAATCCCAATGAGAAGCAGCGTGGCTATGAGAAGCAGCGTGGCTCAGTGGAAAGAGCCTCGGCTTTGGAGTCAGAGGTCATGGGTTCAAATTCCGGCTCTGCCAGTTGTCAGCTGTGTGACTTTGGGCAAATCACTTCACTTCTCTGGACCTCAGTTACCTCACCTGGAAAATGGGGATTAAGACTGTGAGCTCATCCTGATGGCCTTGTAACCTCCCCAGTGCTTAGAACAGTGCTTTGCACATAGTAAGCACTTAATAAATAATAATAATAATAATGATGGCATTTATTAAGTGCTCACTATATGCAAAGCACTGTTCTAAGCGCTGGGGAGGTTACAAGGTGATCAGGTGGTCCCAAGGAGGGCTCACAGTCTTAATCCCCATTTTCCAGATGAGGTAACTGAGGCCCAGAGAATCAATCATATTTATTGAGCGCTTACTGTGTGCAGAGCACTGTACTAAGCGCTTGGGAAGTACAAGTTGGCAACATATAGAGACAGTCACTACCCAACAGCGGGCTCACAGTCTAAAAGAAGTGAAGTGACTTGCCCAGAGTCACACAGCTGACAGTTGGCAGAGCCGGGATTTGAACCCACGGCCTCTGACTCCAAAGCCCATCCTCTTTCCAGTGAGCCACGCTGCTTCTCCAAATGCCATTATTATTATTATTATTATTATTATTATTATCTGTGGGCACAAACCCTTTGTACCATCTGAGTTTCGGGACTTTGCCCCCTGGGGCCTAGATGAGTCTCCGAACTCTTGGGCACCTCTGGGCTATTTCAGGGGACTCCCGGACACTTGCCCAGTGGCCTATAGTAAGCTCCACTTTTCTGGGGGTGGAAGAACAGGCTTCCCCCTCACTGTGCTGTCACCCAGATTACCGCCAATCCCGAAAGCTGCCCCCCAAGAAGCTCCGCCCGGGGGGCCTGACGTGCCAACTGGTGGTGGTGGTGGTGAACTTGGACTTCCCAAGCGCTTAGTACAGCGCTCTGCACACAGCCTGTTGCACAACAGTCATTGAGGTAAACGGATCTGAACTAAAAGTCTTTAACGATTTTTTCCTGAAAAGGTAAAAAATAGCGATTATTTGGGTGGAAGGGAAAATACACAGTAAAACGCTATATGCCACAGCTGCTGCACTGTTAGAAACTTATGGTTCATGAAAACCATTTCTGAGTCATTAGGTCAATAATATTATTAGGTCAATAATAGGGGGTTCGATTCTTTTTAGTACTTTAGATAGATGTGAAAATGGAGAGAGTGCAAGCATATGTTTGTACATATTTATTTATTTATTTTACTTGTACATATCCCTTTTATACTGTGAGCCCACTGTTGGGTAGGGACTGTCTCTATGTGTTGCCAATTTGTATTTCCCAAGCGCTTAGTACAGTGCTCTGCACATAGTAAGCGCTCAATAAATACAATTGATGATGATGATGATGATGAGTAGGCGCTCAATAAATACGACTGATTGGTGAAACGTGCCGACGACGAGGGCTTGGCACCGGGAGCCGGCCCCCCGCTTACCAACGGTCTCCCCGATCATGAAGACGAGGCAGATGGCCGACGCCAGGTACAACTTGCGCCGCGCCCGATCCTTCTCTTCGTTTCTGTGGTGGTCGGCACTCCACCGATCGTGGCAGTGCCGGTCGCTCGGGGCGGCCAGTTCGAAAGCGTCCGTGCCCCGTGGGGGGCTTGGCTTGGTGCCGTTCTTCCACGGGGCTCCGGAGTAGGTCCTGGGAACAGGCAGGGAGAGGAAGGGCAGATATCCTGCTTTCATAATAATAAAAATAATAATAATTGTGGTACTTGTGAGGCGCTTACTATGTGCCCGAGCATTCATTCAATCGTATTTATTGAGTGCTTACTATGTGCAGAGCACTTTCCTAAGCGCTTGGGAAGTACAAGTTGGAGCACTGTTCTAAGACCTGGGGTAGATACAAGCGCTTAGTACAGTGCTCTGCACACGGTAAGTGCTCAATAAATACGACTGAGTGAATACAAAGCAATCGGGTTGGACACCGCCCTCGTCCCACATGGGGCTCACAGTCTTCATCCCCATTTCACAGATGAGGCAGCGTGGCTCAGTGGAAAGAGCCCGGGCTTTGGAGTCAGAGGTCATGGGTTCGAATCCCGACTCCGCCACATGTCTGCTGTGTGATCTTGGGCAAGTCACTTAACTTCTCTGGGCCTCAGTTACCTCATCTGTAAAATGGGGATTAAGACTGTGAGCCCCACGTGGGACAACCTGATCACCCTGTATCCTCCCCAGCACTTAGAACAGGGCTTTGCACATAGTAAGCGCTTAATAAATGCCAATTATTATTATTATTATTATTATTATTATTATTATTATGAGGGAACTGAGGCACAGAGAAGTGAAGTGACTTTCCCAAGGTCTCACAGCAGGTAAATGGTCGAGCCGGGATTAGAACCCGTGACCTCTGATTCCCAAGCCCAGGCTCTTGCCACTGCGCTAGAGTGGAAATCCTTCGGGAGTGGGAAATGCGTTTTCTGCTTCTGCTGCACTTTCCCCATGCGCTTAGTACAGTGCATTGCACTCAACAAATACCATGACTACTAAGCTCCTTGAGCTAAGCCACAGGCGCCCGTCAAGCCACGGTTTGGTAATAATAATGGCATTTATTAAGCGCTTACTATGTGCAAAGCACTGTTCTAAGCACTGCGGAGGTTACAAGGTGATCAGGTTGTCCTACGGGGGGCTCACAGTCAATCCCCATTTTACAGATGCGGTAACTGAGGCACAGAGAAGTTAAGTGACTTGCCCGAAGTCACACAGCTGACAAGTGGTGGAGCAGGAGTGGTGCAAGGCTTGCATCTGCCCTTCCCCTCGTTAGATTGGAAGCTCCTTGAGGGCAGAAATGTGTCTTAGTTGGACTCTTCCAAGCGCTTGGTACAGAGTTCTGCACACGTGAGGTGCTCAATAAGTACAACTGTTGGATTGACTGATTGGACTAAGTGGCAGCACCTGAGAAGGGGCACAAGAACAGATAGAGCCCTCCTGCCCTCCAAGGCATTAAAGGATAAAGAGTGAATAATAATAATAATAATAATCGCATTTGTTAAGCACTTACTATGTGCAAAGCACTGTTCTAAGTGCTGGGGAGGTTACAAGGTGATCAGGTTGTCCCACGGGGGGCTCACAGTCTTAATCCCCATTTTACAGATGAGGTCACTGAGGCTCAGAGAAGTGACAAAGTCACCCAGCTGACAATTGACAGAGCCGGGATTTGAACCCATGACCTCCAACTCCCAAGCCCGGGCTCTTTCCACTGAGCCACGCTGCACCCAGCCCTAGAATCCAGGTCCGTGCTCTATCCATTGGGCCACGCCGGGGTTGAGGGAGTGGGATTGGGGCCATTTGGTGGGAATGGTGGGGGATGAGATCATTCCAGACTGTGAGCCCACTGTTGGGTAGGGACCGTCTCTTTATGTTGCCAACTTGGACTTCCCAAGCGCTTAGTCCAGTGCTCTGCACACAGTAAGCGCTCAATAAATACGATTGATTGATTGATTCCAGAGGGTAACTGAGGTGGCGGGAGGCGGGAGGGAGGGGGCAGAAGGGGGGAGCCCTGGATGGAGAAGAAGGAAGAGCCCTCCAAGCCAGGTAGGGAGCTGGGATTCAGGGATTTCGGCCAGGAATTAAGGCGACCAATCAATCAATCATATTTGTTGAGCGCTTACTATGTGCAGAGCACTGT